>NC_088797.1:9858108-10161138 GCF_011386835.1 Chrysemys picta bellii
GACACAGAGATGCTAAGAAATTAAACACAGGCTTAACTTTAAGCACATGCATAGCCCTACGGAAGCTAAGCATATGCTTAAGTGTTCTGCTGGATTGTAAGTCACCTCCCCCAGGTAACAGGAGGACTTAGTAGTGGCGCTGGGAACAGGACACAGATCTCATCTCCCTGTGCCCTTAAGAAATTCTGCCATCCTCAAGAAAAATTGGGGGAGGGCATCAGGCCGAGGAAGTGGTTTTTAACCCAAGCAACTGGAGTGAATGAATGTAAGCTGAAAACTCAAGTCCTCATCCATTATGTCATTGAAATGGGTGGCAACCAAATACCAGATGAACTTGTGTGTCTCTTTGGAGATCCCTGGATGTGAGTCTTATACAGCTTAATATTTATATATCTGACACTAAACAACTAATGTATTTTAGGTATTCCCAGGAGGATCCCAAACTGGTGAGTCTTAAGAATTTCTTATAAACGGGCAGGAGGCTGTCCCAACTACTCTTGCCCTAGATAGGTGCTTATGCTGATGTAACCAGGCCACAGGAAACAATCGGCAGGTCGGAAATACCTATAATCTGATCTGGTTGCAGAGTTTGCTGAGTTCCTCCCATGAGGTTTTCCCTCTCTTCCATGACACAGAAGGAATAATCTTCGAGGTCAGCTGAGCAGTCTACCGCTGCAGCTTTGTGTGCTTCTGCAATGTGCGATCATGTGATGGAGAATTTGGTTGCGTACCATCCTGCCAGGACCTCTCTCTTTCCGTTCCGGGAAAGGAACTTAGGCTCAGGAGGCAGATATCACTTTCTTCAAGAAACCAGACCGGGGCAAAAGACTATACTTAAAAGAGAGGAGGGAGAACAGGAAAGGACAGCCATTTTACCCATCTCCTGACCAAGGTAATAGCTACCAGAAAATGAGGGATGACTGGGGTTTGAAGTAGGGCTTACGAAGCCTTTGAAGAGAATATTCAAGCTCCAATATAAAAGTGAGGATCTAAATTGTGGGAGGATACAAGATGCTACCTTGAGGAATCTGGCTATTACAGGATTAATGGGTACCATCCCTCCTGCTCTGAATGCCAAACCTTGGCCCCTGAGGGTACCTGGTTCTGAGTTTGTCCAGGCCTGTCTGTAGGAATTCTGCAGTACACAGAGAGGAATATCATCCAGACCTGGTACCATTATTTTTAAAACAAAAGAACTCTTTAAAATATTAAATAAAGAGCCAGTTGAGTGTCAAAATACACAAATATCTCGTTAGGGACTAAAATGTGTCCCCTCGAACTGAAAGCCACCGTACCATTTATGTCTTATGTAAAAAACTCATTTGATGAGCATCACTGGCATGTAGCCTCATTCCTTACCTACCCTACAAATGTCTGTCCACAGTTTGTTAGGTGGATGGAGGGGTGCAGAGTGAAGCAAAATCTAGCCAGACATGACACAAAAGTGAACAGCAAGCACAGCTTCTTTGCTGATAATTTTTATAAGCACAATTTCTAACCCAACTCTGGTTTTGTCTTCTGCAAATGCATCTGATTAATTCTCCCTCTGATTTTAGTTAACAGTGAATTAGCTAGAGTTGAGTCCCCAAAAGTAGGCTTTACTTTTACAATACAATTACTGAATATAAGGCTGTCTTCCAGGAAAGATTTCCTTTCTTCAAATCAGTTCTCTCCTCTATGGACCAACAGGCTCAAGTCTGGGAATTTTTTTTCTTCTTCTCCAAATGTTAGTCTCTTTTTCCTGACTGCTCAGATTCTCTCAGGCGCTGTGATCTGAAATAGTAGCAATAATTGTATTTCCTATTTTATTACTCATAGTTGACCCTTTGATCGAAATCCTATGATATTTAAGCATATTTATACGGTCATCTTGCACTTCTAAATCTAATATGAAGGAAGTTATTGACTCCAAGAAAGCTCCAAGATCAGGGCTTTCTCTTCCCATAGAAACTCCGTGGACTCAGATTATTATTATTTTTTTTGCATCCATTTAGCTTTCCATTATTTCACTCTGCCTGCCTAAGTACTCAATGTTTTACAAATGATATAAACTCTTTCCACTTACAGGGAAGGCCTCATCGTTTTTTCACACCCGTTTCGGATTTATCCAGCTATTGTTCCACCTTGCTGGCGCATCTGTACAGACCCAAGTTTGCCTTCTAAAGCAGATACTGGTGCCTGCAGTCCATCTGTTTTGGCACATGCAATAGTAATGGTAAATGTTCTCAGGTAAGAGTTTTCCCAGTAGGAGGAGAGAAACAAGATGGCCAATTCAAGATGCTCAGCACTGCTGCAGGGTTAGTCTTGAAAGCCTTTTGGATTTCGTCTTAATTTGCTCAATAATTCTTGATTTGGACCCACGGTATGCCGCAAGTTGCAGCAGAGCTTCAAAATATATTCTCATTCAAGTTGTAGGAGGTTTTTTGACTGTCAAGAGAGGTGCTATTTTTAATTTCATTTAATTATTTTACAGGAATGGAAGGAAATGGACAGACTCAGTTGAGGCAAGTTTTGTTTTGCACAGGAGGCCCTGCTCACAAACCAAGCTCAACTTCAAAGGTGTGTGTGGTGGGTGGGGAGGGGGCGCTCATTGGGACACAAGGTGCATGAAGAGAAGCAGTATGACCGGTGGGTCCTTTGACACTATTTTAAATACTGGTGTAAGCCCAGAGTAATTCCACTGAACTCAGTGGAGTTACTCATGATTTACTGCAACGTACCTGAGAGCAGAATTTGGCCTCTGATAGGTTCCTAGAGGGGATGCCCCTCAAGATGCTATATGTGCATGCCAAACAGCTACAGAATTGACAGTTCTTTGCAAAACATCTTTGTACTCACAGAAGACCATCAATGGGGTTTCTTTTTTTGGAGTCAGGGAGACCAAGGGCTGAATTCTGTGGCAACATAAATGGCATTGCAAATTGGTATTAAAACAGGGGTAAGTGGCGAAGTAGTGTTGGTGATTTAGCAAACAGTGCGTGTGCACCTAGATTTAATTTGTTGTTTTGCAGGGACTGGCAGTAAATGAGAGAAATAGAAACTACACCCTCTCAAACCAGAAAAGAATTTGCCCCTTCGAGTGCTGGTGATGGTGCGGGCATAAAAGGCAGCGGGGGGGAGTTTGCTTTATCTTCAACCTTCTTGCTAATCGCTTTTCCTGTTACGCCTCACACTCGCAGGATGTTTGTTCTGTGAGGGATTGCTCCTGGTCTGACCACACCCATGTTGGTTCAGTCAGCTACACTGGACATCATATTCTCCAACAACAGGACACAGCCTACTGCACCAAGTGCTCACAGATTGAAAATACTGATTAAACTGTTTGCTTGGTGCTCTCTTACTTCCTGCATGTATCCCCTAGGCCCAGCAGCTGACATCAGAAGCCAGGTAGATTCTCTCAGGTAGATTTGCTGGTGAGCCATTAGTTTAGGGCTGTCTATCACTGGGGAACAGCTAGAAGTATCTCTATATTCTGTAGGGTGCCTGGAGGAGAGGAGCGTGTTCTGCTGTGTGCGGACATCTTTTCTACGGTCTTTCTGATTTGAGATTTGTGCGTATTTATTTATGACTGTACAGTGCCTACCACCCTGGAGAGATGCGTTTATAAATGTGAACAAATTAAAGAGCGAGAGAGAGAAGGAGTTCATCCTGCTGTGAAAAAGACTTGTGGGGATTTTATTCAGAATTAAGAACACCATATCAGAAGACTGTGGGCCCAGGGCTTAGACAATTTCTCTTTTTTGGTTATTACAGGATAGGATCTCAATATTTGTGATCCCTTCTAGGCATGGGAAGACTGTGTTCTTTTGGGTATGAGTCAGGGCTCCCAAGTGACACATACAGAGAGACAGAGAAAGCTCTTCCTTTTTTATTCTCCAGACCCAAGTTTTGGAATACTTAAAGGGTCTTTGGATGGAACAGCCCTTGGGCAATAAGGCATCCCAACAGTACCATACCTTGTACGGGCTTCTTTATGGTAACCTGTTCTGTTTGCATGCAGAATCATGTACCAGTCATTTGTGTATCGCACTCTGGAGATGGCCATTCTGCCTAAGGGCTGCTACTAAACCAGTATTTCTGATGACCTACAGAACGGATGCTAGATTGAAGAAGGGTCAAGACAAAAGTTGAAATTAAGTTGATTTAGTGACTAGGAGACACAGACACATTGACATGTGTCCTGTATGTCTATTTATGTTAGTAGGTTTAAAGGAGGCCAACGGGGAGGGAATGGTTTCCATTCAAAAATTTTGATACATCATATGACAGACAATCCACTTCAGGCAGGGGACTATTCTTGCCTCCTATTCTTGATGCTCAAGATATTTTTAGGGACTAATATGAAGTAAACTGCCTCCAACCTGGAACAGTTGTTCTGGTATAGGTTCACTGGCTTTGTTCTCCCCCAAAAGCATGTACTGCTGTGAAGGCCTTTTGTCCAGGGTGGGAGAGAGATGAAGGCAAAATTGTTCTGGAAATGGGGAAAGTTTTCTTAAACTCTGTGAAATAACTTTTTGGGAAAACCACTAGTACCCAACAGTCCAACCTCCTGTGACTCAAGAAATCTTGATTTCTACAGAAACCTTCAAGGCACTGCATAGCAAGCTGTCTGAATTGGTATTGATTTGATTTCCACAAGCTGGTTGGAGTTTGTTGTTCTTCAGAAAGAAGTGGAAGGAGACACTTACTGAAAATGTAAATCCAGATTGAGATGTGAAGAGTGTGTGTGTGTGTGTGTGTGTGTGTGTGTGTGTGTGTGTAATCTCTTCAGAGATAAATTGTATTTTTTTAAATCCATAATGGAATGACAAACTCCTAGAAAGGGGAGGGGTCACAGATGGTAGGAAGGTCTCTGCCTAAAACCTCTTTTAAGGCAGCATTTACAACAGCATCTTTTAAAGGGCAGTGCATTCAAACCATTATGGAGGAAAATCCCTTTCCCTCCAGACAGGAGATCTGGTAATTAAGACAAGCAATTTTACAGAGTAAAGGGTCACATTGTTATGCTCGTTAAACATCAAAAGGCATCAGATGAGATTCCTTTATATCTCCTTAGACTACAGCAGGCACTTTCATCTGCCCATGTTTTGGCAGATGCAGTAGTATCAAAGCTGTAGTAGCCCAGGATGTTTAGGAGAGGTAATGTATTCCTACAAGGACTGAGGATAACTCTTCCTCAGTACCCAATGGCACTGTTAGGAAATAGCGACATTTTCTTCATTGAGAGAAGAATCCTTAGAGCACAAGGATGATGCCGAGAGCTGAAGCCAAGAGCTCTTCTCCACAGGAAGCCAAGAGATCTTACTGATAGATTTGGCTAGTATGACTTTAGCATCTGGAGTTTTCCAACGGGACTGAAGTACACCTCTACCTCGATATAATGCTGTCCTCGGAAGCCAAAAAATCTTACCACGTTATAGGTGAAACCGCGTTATATCGAACTTGCTTTGATCTGCCAGAGTGCGCAGCCCCGGCCCCCCACTGAGCACTGCTTTACCGCATTATATCCAAATTCGTGTTATATCCGGTCATGTTATATCGGGGTAGAGGGATAATAGGGGGATCTGGGGCAAAAATCTATCAGGGACGGTACTTGGTCCTGCTATGAAGGCAGGGGACTGGACTCAATGACCTTTCAAGGTCCCTTCCAGTTCTATGACATGAGGTTTGCGGGGAGGAGATAGCTCAGTGGTTTGAGCATTGGCCTGCTAAACCCAGGGTTGTGAGTTCAATCCTTGAGGGGGCCACCTAGGGATCTGGGGCAAAATCAGTACTTGGTCTTGCTAGTGAAGGCAGGGGGCTGGACTTGATGACCTTTCAGTTAGACTGGTCCCTTCCAGTTCTAGGAGATAGGATATCTCTATTTATTTATTTATTTTACAACCTTCTGGAGTGGCCAAGGTGAGTTTTGTCTGGATTATTTTATGAAAACAGAAATCCCTTTTTCCCGAGAAGGTTGGTCGAGTTATCAGATGCCTGGTTATATCAGCAACTGAGGCCTCTTGCGGGATCAAGAAGCGCCTAGGAGCTCTGATGCCAACCGGCAGGGGAATCATTGCAAGTTTCATCCTCCTCTGAGGAAGAAGGGCTCAGCGCAGGTAGAGGAGAAATATCCTTTGAGGACTTTGAGCTAGGAAAAATATCCCTGGGAGGAGCTATGAAAACTTTGCTCTGTATAGTAGCTGAAGTTCCCCCTTCCACGTGCACACTTCGTTTCTGATGTGGTGACGGAGGTATGATATTCCAGATGTAGCCTGGAGACAGCAAAGACCTTGTTGAGCCAGATCACTCCCATAAAGAGGTTTCAATTTAGTCCTCTCCACAGAGATGGACTGACTTTCTGGTGTCCTCTTGAATCCTTTGCTGTGGATGGAGACCAACGTCCATATAAGAGTTCTATGGGACAATGTACCACATGATTTTTCTTGATACCACCCCATGGTAAATATTCTTCCTTGATCCAGATCCATGTAAATGGAGGGGGAGGAGGGAATCAAAATACCTAAATAACTATACAAAGAAGACTGCAGTATTGCATGAGAACTTCCTAAACCAAAAGAAAAAGAACATTACATTGCAGAACGAGGAAGCTATCAAACACAATCAACCTAACTCGAGATAGGAAAACAACTACAGATTAAGAGGGGAACCCCACACCACAGGCTCTACAGGTGCGCACGCACTCACATACACAAAAACACCCAAACCACTTGGCTGGGAACGGTTGTCAGCTTCGTGCCAGAGCGGGGACCAAATCTGACAGCGGGGCAGTTAGATCACACGCTGACAGATCCACTGCTGCTGTTGCTGACAGTAAATTCAGACTGTCAAGAGTACTAGAACAGTAGTCTCCCATAGGACAACTGCTGGAAACAAAACTGTCATGGAAAGCATATGGGAGACACATGGAATTGAGACGAAGTGCAGGAAAACCATAAAAACTGAAGTCTCATTAAATACCGGACAGTTGGCAAATACAGAACCTCCCATTTGTTTGCTGTGTACCATAAAGGGTGGAGGAGATAGGGAGCAGTGTGCCTTAGCAGTCAACAGTTTTTACACTATTCACCCAGGAAGTGACTAACTTGCATGTTTATGAACAGCACAAACTATTTTTGGTCATGGGACCCTGTTCAAGAAAAGGACTGCAAAGATTTAATAATGATCTTTAGTTAGCTTTGGTCACCCACACACCACTGGCTTTTGAAGACTCGCCAGCTGCATCCAAAAATCTAGTGATGGACTTTATTTCCAGAGGCATTTAACAATGAAAATAGCTAACCATAAAAGTGAGTAGCTACAAATAGAGCAAGAATCAAAAGCCCTGTTCATTCCAGGTTATTTCTCAGGGTGCCACATTGCTGTGAGAATATTTTAGCTCAGTTATATGGTAAATTGGCAAGTATTAAACCCACTCAAATCGGCATATAAATGTTGCCATTTTATTTTTGTTTGGTTTTGGTGGCTTTTGTTCAATTAAATCAAGCATTTTAACAACATTAAGAGGCATGCAAATTAGGTATATATGTAACGAATATAATTTTTTAAAATTAATTTCTAATATATAATGTAATCCACATGAGATGCACAGAAGGCAAAAGTAATGAATAAAGTAGGATGACAGAGATAAACCACTCAGATTTAAATTCTGACTACAAATCATATAGGAAGCTTTTTCACAGCATATGCTTAATTTTAGGGATTATCTAGTGTGCTAATATCTTCATTATGTTGCACATTGTTGTACTTGGGTGACTTTTCTACAACACTGCACTACTCTACAATATTCTACAGTAATGGTCCAATACACTACGTTTTACAATAAGATTACTATAGTGCTTAGGACTGTTACTATAAAATATTATAGGGGTTTGTTGGGGTACTTTTTATATGGGGGGTTGCCAAAAAAAAACAAAAAATGCTTCGTTGATCAGAAAACCTGTAATGTTCTACAGAGAAGACACTTCCACCCCCTGTTAATCTCAGCTTCTTAAAGGAACACTCAGTAAGATAATGAATCCTTCAAATGTTACATCTTGTGTCTTGCATTATTGTGGTGCAGCAACTCTCCACATCAAACAGTCATCAGCACTATTACAAAGTGGGCTTATAAGAGAGTGGCTGAAAAGACGCTGTGTGAAAAGAAGTGGAAAATTAAAGCTGAAGCAGTCGAAGAAAGGGCTTAATTTACTGGCATGTACAGTATGCAAATGAGATTACTCTCAGCTTAACTGCATCATTTATGTCCATAATAACGGCATCATCATTACAGGGCTCAAATTAAATTACACCATAATTAGCATATCAAAGTGATTGGTTAAAGTTTAAAACAAATACCCAATTTTGTTAATGAACAGCTGTAATTGTCATGTACACTTCAATGAAAACTCCCTAAACAAATATATGTTTTAGAACAGAGAAAGACTTTGAAGCAGACAGGTCTGCAGCGGAGGTAAATTACCTAAAAAAGAATGACACAGACTATTCTATTAATGTTAATATATGCTCCTCGTTTTCAGGTAATAAAACATTCTATCAAAACAAGCCTTGCACTCATATTTATACTCCTCTGCTGCAGCTGACAAAGTAGAGAGAGACCCGCTTTCCACTTTCAGTGTCAGTGTGAACTGGGTGACCAGCCTGCCACAAGCAAAGGACATGTTCAGCAACATGCTGTTACATAAACTCCCTTTGCTGGTTTCAAAGACTTCAGTATTACAAACTTGCTGAGTGTTATGCTGTGTTTTTCCCCCTCATCCAAATAGGAAAAGGGGAAGAAGAAGAAAAAAGAAAAGAAAATCATTTCCTGCTAACTCTATACTGTCGACCAGTACTCTAGTGAACTGATGACATGATAGCATATTAGGCAGTCTACAATTCAATTTATTCTAATCTAATAATATCGACACAGCAGTTTCAAATGAGGAACTGTACCAGAGAAGTTTTTGCTGCTCTCCTCTCATTAAAATAAATAGGGAGGTGGGACTACTGGTTTTGTCAAAGTCATCCTGACAGTCAGTAACCGATTTCTATAGATCAATCACTGCAAATGTATACAGTAAATATGCAGTAAAAAAAATAATTTTCATGCAAAATGAATTTTAATGCACGAGGAAGCACACTACATGTTATTAAAATATTACAGGTAAGCTTTCATGCACTTGGTTTTGATAATAATCTTCACTGTGCAAGGCCATAATTGCACAGCAGCAGTGCCAGGGGAATGTAGCACATATATAACAAAATAAACCCTTCATGTCCCCCCCCATACATTTACACTGTTATATAAAAACAACAGAAAAAGTATATTTTGTGCTAAAATTGGGAATGCACTTTCAAATATACTTAACAAGCAAATTGAATGTCTTATTAAAACCGTATTATCAAAACAGTGTTCAAAAATTTAAAGAAAGTAGCTTTTCATTTTATTCATCGAGGAATCCATTAAAGCCTAAGCTCTGAAGTAGTATGTAAATTATGTGCCTTTCAAGGTAGAGCTAGGGCAAATTCACTCCATCAACTAATGATGAACCTCATTATGTGCAGGGAGTATTCATAATGAGGAAACAAGCCACCCGCCATTCCATGTTCTAATATAAATCCCTGTAAAATGTGAATATCTCCACATCTAATTAAAGGCTACTAATTCCTAGCCCCCACTCCAACCCCCCCAGGCTCAAAAAGCAAAAATATAGATGTGTTTCAAACAACATACTTTGGTTTTTAAAATATACTTATTGATGTTTACTATTATGTTTTAATTAAAAAATAATCATTCCCAGCATTGTAGGATAGAAAGTTTTGGAGCACAAAGTTTATGTTAAATGACTTGGTTTTATATTTTAAAGAGAGCTTCAGATTAGCACAGGTTAGGCTGCATACTTCAATGGAAAAATAAATAAAAAGCAGAGGAAAAAAATCAGTCGGAATGTGCAAGAAATAATATATACATATTTTTAAATCTTAGCCATCGAGTTTTGCTGCAGAACCGAGACTTCCATAAGAATCCAGAGGGACCATATAATAAATAGAGGAGGGGAAAAAAACCATTAAGTAACCAAGCATACAACAGGTATTTAAAATAATTTTAGAATGATGCTTTATTTAGGAGGAGGCTGTTTGCCTTTTAAATCCTGTTTGAAAGAGAATAATACTGCATAAAACAGGTTGAAGCAAAAGTGCTCCTGGACAGACTCACCTATGTTTGATAGTTGTACCTACAAATGCGGCGTCCATTCCCAAGATCAAAAAATGTATATTTTATGCGGGGTGTTATGTAACTTACTATCTACACACCATGATTTCATTTGCTCTTGCACTAAGTTATGAATTTGCTCTCTATATTTTCCACAATAAAAGTGAACAGGCTTTAAAGAATCCTCGGAACAGAACGATGTACAAGTGTTCCTTGTTAGGGTGTTTATTATATTATTTTTTAATTTCCAAAGATGTACAAAAGTACACAGCCAGCTAAGAGAGTTTAGTCTGCAGAAAACACCCACTTTGTCTGAGTAACATACAGACTAAAAACCAAAATGACAAACAGACAGTTTAAAAAAATAACATAACTCTGTTCAGGGCATTAAAACACTTGGACAGTCACAGAAAAGGCTACCGTACCTTAAAATTATGCCAACCAAAAAGTTGAAATCCTTGTGTAAAAATACCCATTCTCTTGTCATCCCTATGAAACCTTATTTAGAATTTCAACAGAAATTCACAGCTGCCAAAAGAAACGTGAACTACAAAATCATAGATGCCACAATGGAACATTTTTTAAATCAAATGGAATACATAGATTAAAATACTTTAACAACGTAGATTCTCTGGAAATAACAGAGCATGCTACAGAAAGAAATCAAAAAGGATGCTGCTTCTTTAAGTTACATAAAAATAAACTACACTACATAAAGCTGTTACAGTGTACGCTCTCTCATTCCTAGACTCATGGAGGATTTTTTTCTCCTTTTAGGTCAACCAGTCATGCACTAGGAAGACAACCCTCCAAAAATAACTTGTCCCTCCCCCGGAGCACACAGTTTAACAACCTACCTTTGTTCTGGTGTTGCAGATAATAACTGGCAAGCCTCAAGACCATGAGGATTTTGGAACAACCAAGAGGGTTCAGACAAACCACAAGTAGAGAAGAAGAAATAACAGAAAAGCCTCTAAAGAAACTGTTCTAGCTGACAATTGGTAGCACCAAGCCAGTATTTACAGCACTGTTTACACTGGAGTGAGTGCACCTCTGTTCCATCAACATCTACAACTAATGGCATTTTTAGAATCCAGGCATGATAATTAAGAGACATAACACATCACTGTTTAGGAGAGGGTCTGAGAGATCTAAGCAGCATTTCTTTACAATGTCTATACCACTGATGAGCATTAGTTTGAGTGACAAAGGTCCCAAGCTAAATCAACATTCTTACCTTAATGTTCCTAGTAAAAGGCTCCGGCAAACATAACTCATGAAAGGCGTATGCAAAGATATGTCTCAAGGAATTAATCCACAGCCCTCACATGAATTGCAAAAAACAGTGGCTTACATTTCCAAACAAACGCAGCTCACTTTGGACAGCATGGTATAATGCAGGTTTACATATACAGAGCTGTGTGTCAGAAGGAAGAGTTCTTTAGGATTTATTTGACACTTATTTTCCGGGAAGCCTTTTGTGGAGTTGTGCCGTTTGTTTCTTATTGTCTGAGAAGCAGTTAGAAGCTTCTCCCTGAGGGGGCCCCTCAGCCCCTGGCTCGGCCGCTTTGACAGGGAGGTAACCATATTAGGATGTGTATGGTAAAGTAAACAATAACATAGTTGCAATGAAATGGAAATTTTTTTTTTCAGCTAATGGTGTTGGTGTCAGTCCTGTTTTTAGCCTTCCCACTAGTTTTGTTTTCTAGTTTAAACAAGCCTTCTTTACAGGAAAAAAAAAAAAAAGAAGGAGGATAAAAAAAAAAAAAAAAGTGTTGCTAGCTTCCAAATTTCTCACTGCGAGATTTTTGAGAATGTTTTACTCACAGGGAAAAAAAGCTATTTAACATCTAAATGACGACATGTCAAGTTCAATCATCAAAAATACACACCTAGACTTCTGAGACCTCTGAATTATGGAAGACATTTGGATGCTAAAAATATGCTTTAAAATGCAGAAAACAAGTGGATTAGTGAAGTCCAACCACATTTCACAAAGTCACTAACTGGATAAACTAGCTGTGAAAAATCCTGCAAGTTCGCTGGTTTTAAAGCTCTGAAAATGCAGGATAAAACACTTGAATCAAATTGTAAAATGCAGGTGTCAAATTATTCTGTTCAATCAGAAACAGAGCTCAAAGTGCTTCCCATGTAAAGGTTCCTATACAGCCACAGTCACGAGAAAAGTTCTGCAGTACAAAAAAATACTTTAGACCAAGCAAGCAATGTTATTTTCATACCTCAATTCTAAATACTAAACAAATTGCCAAGAACAGCAAGCACAGTATCTCACTACACTAAAGGATTAGCATGTGAAGAGAACTACTGATGTATAATGTGTGTTAAGTCTCAGTAGTAGTAGCCAGCCTGGGCAGGGAGTCACAGCTGTAATATGAAACAAGTTTCCATGTCTTCATGAATTAGGTAAGAGGCCGCTCTTTGGAGCGGTTGTCCTGCAAAGCAAACCAACATGAGGTTGTTTAAGTGTTTTGCACTACCAGTCAACATCAGTTGTCGAACAATGGGAAAAATGCAGTGCTCCTCTGAAAAGAAGCTGACAAAAGAGATCATCGATGCTCTCTCTGTACCAGGCACCAGGATGATAAAATAGATTGGTGGGATAGGGGGAGGTTAAGGTAGACAGGGGAAATAAAGTTGGTATGAAATTATACATACAATTTAGAACATAGGCAGATTTCCCTTACAAATACAATACACACTTGTATTGCCAAATCACACTTAGCTTTGACTTCTAGCAACATATACACTTCTCTCTCTCAACATATGGAACCTTAAAATTCTTTAACAATTTTTTTTAACCCAAGCAACTATAAAATTACACAGCATAAGTTACTTATCTGTGCTGCCTCTTCAAAGAAAAAAAGTTGAACTTAACACAGAGATATCAAAATCAATAAATCACACAAACAAGTAGCAGTTCAAAAGTTCAAAGACATGATGGCCAGTTCACTACGTCTTAGCACTCAACCAATAATAACCTGACTCCATCACTCCTCATAGTATAGACAATTTCATAGCATCATTTTCATTAGCCTGTCTCACTGAAAATTGCTAGCTATTTATGTATACGCTAAAATAAATTAGCCATTTCATCGAGCAGTGTGATTCTTATAAAATACATTAACACAATACTCAATTTTCCAGTTGAAGTAAATAAATAAATCAATGAATTCAACACAGAGTGGTTTTGGTTGTTTTTTTTTTATTGTGGAGCTTCAGCTCTCAGCATAAGTGTTTTTATTGGGTTTATTTGTTTCAATAAAAATTGAAATGGGCCAGTGATCTTAGCAGTCGGATCCGGAAAAAAAAATCTAATATTTAGAAAGAATACTGTGCAATACAGCAAACTTGTTATATATGATTTGTTCAAAAATCATTTTCATTACAGTTATTAAACAGCAACTCCATTTCAAATGGTCGTGGGGTATTTTTTTTTCCCCAAAACAGAGAAAAGAGTATTATGTCACCTGGTGTTGTAGCATTTGGCACTACTATGCTGGAAACCCACGCTGAAAAGGCAGTTTTAAAATCACACACTACTGAGGCTGGAAACCTGATGCATCATGGGCTATTTTGCAGAGAAGATGGTTATGGGAAAAGTTCCAGTATTAATACCCTTTCACCACCTTTGCCATCTGACTCCTAGAATGCTGTTGACGGTGGCTATGAGAAAGTCTACATGCCATCAGAGGCAAGGTGAGAAGATGCCAGCAGGATGGGAAGAGAGGACCTACACAGAAGGGTTGTGCAGGTGAGATGGTGAACAGGAAAAAAAGCAGCTCAGAAATAACAGATTGTAAAGATGTCTGAGGTGTTGTTGCAGCCATGTCAGTCCCAAGATATTAGAGGGGCCAGGTGGGTGAGGTGATATCTTTTATTGGACCGACTGCTCCTGGTAAGCTGAAAAGCTTCTCTCTCTCTCTCACCAACAGACGTTGGTCCAATAAACGATATTACCTCAACCACCTCGTCTCTCTAAGACGGTACAGAGACATGGCAAGGTTGCCGCTGTGTTGCAATTTACTTCTAATAGTGCCTGAAAAATCCCTAGCGCTGGCTCAATAGAATTGTGTGACATGACGCTATGCCCAAAGAAGCAGCCGCTGCACACTCAACATTTGCCAACTGATCCATAGACACCACAAAGAGGGTGTGGCATGCGGGGAGGTGGGAGGAGACAGGGAAATCAGCAAGTACTCTAGATCTTGTCAAACTAGTGTAACCAACCTCAGAAAAACAAAAACCAATGCAAGTTAATACTGTCTGCAACAAGCCTGCTTTACATTGGACAGGTCAGATTTTAACCTTTCAAGCTCACAGAGACTGCCGTTGGAAGGTAGGTCTGATTGCGGATGGCAAAGGGCTCAGACTGTTCATGGCACACATATTGGCAACCACCACAATGCAAGATTCTCCGAAGAGATCTCCTGTTTTTGCTGCACACATTTGTTTTCCCTTTTAAGACATGCCTGCTGTGCTTTATGACAGAGTGCATTCTATGTGATTCAGAAGTCATGCTAGAATGCAACTTAGTACTCCACTTTCTATACATTTTCTACAGAAGTTGGGTCCTCCCATACTGTTTACAATAGACCAGATTCAGATGCCTTAATTCCCACTGACTGGCACCTTACTCTAGGAGAAGACAGTTCAGAACCTGGTCCAATGAAAGGACAACACATGTCTTAATGTCTTGAAAGCCCTAGTGCTCCCACCATCCAAAAGACAATGAAAAAAATCAATATAATTTGTCCGTATTTTTATTTTTAATTTAGGGGTGAATCTGTATGAACTTTAGCTCTCATGAAAGCTAGTAAGTATATTATCATTAATTATTATTTGTTGTATCATTAATTATTATTTGGTGTTAGGGGTGAATCTGTATGAACTTTAGCTCTCATGAAAGCTAGTAAGTATATTATCATTAATTATTATTTGGTGCTAGATGCTGGACAGTGTATGTTCTTCCCAACACAACTGTGCCAATTCACCTGAATTCCTGCCTTGAAAACATCCCAACTAGCCCCGTGCTAGTCTATCCTAATCAGAGACTCCCTAAATGGGTTAAAACATACAGTTGTCCTAGGATGAGGATAAAATGTCAGTTGGGACCAAGAAGAAATCAAAATCTTTTCCCCTTGTGACTGGAACCAGTTTTGAAGGCAGGGCTCTAGGAGTGAAAAGCTAATAAATTAAATGACTATACCATTTAGCCTATCATGTTTTCACATAATTTCTATAAAACAGCCACATATAAGTAGCACACTTTGCAAAACGTATCGTGGTTACAGAAATTTGTCTCTTTCAGATTCACATTTTAACCTAATCTGATGTGAAAGTAAATATCTGATCTCGATTGTAATGACCAACTATAAATAAAAAGCTTCTACCCAAAATGCACAGTGCATGAGGATAGTGTTTTTAAGTATGATGTCACTAGCGACCTATTGAACTACACTGCACGTGTCAGACAGACGTCTGTTTCTTAAATTGCGGTAATAAATTAGTTGCCTCAGAATCTGTTCTGTCAAGAAAACACGAAGCTTTCCTATTGAGATAAAAGTTTAATGAATGTTTCAGTTTAGGAGGAAGAGTTAAGATTACTATTGATGTGGGGAAATGACTGCAAGGCCCGTTGCTGAATGCTGTAAATACTTACAGCTGTCAAATGGAGGCTCCTTGACAATGGGCGAATGCAGGAGAACCAATGCACAGATGTAACAACTTAATTATATTAATTAATATGGAAATACATAGGCGTGTTAAACAACAAAAGCAACTGCAAGTATTCACCCTGGATTTAACAATCTGCGCAAAATTCCTCTCTCCTAAACTGGTGAAGGTCGACTACCTGACATGGTCATTCAGTAACAGCAGCATGGAAGGTGGCATTTATTACACACCTTGAAAGGGTCGTGCAACCAATTTGAGGAATTTCAGCTCTCAGGAGTGGGGGGATCACTGCAGCAGTATAGCCGTCTGCAACTCCGTATCATGTCATTTGCCATCATTTAAAAAGGAAAAGAAAAACCTTCCCGTCATTCTCTTCTTGCCCCAGACCCGTTTTATATCAGAGTGGCATCAAAGCAGATAATCCTTGACAGGGTCGGGGGCCTCCTGACTCTGATGTGAGAGGAGAGACTTCCATTACATACGGAATTACAATGTAATGTTACTTTATTATTATACACATGTATGTAGTGCACTCTCTCTTCAGACATACCCACACTCCCTCGCTGCGGGTGTGGTTTGCATTATAGGCGGTGCTGGTAGCATTGAAGTGGTCTGATTTTTTTTTATTATAAGACCTGTTTTTATTCGCTTATAATTAAGATTAAGGTTTTTGTCATGGTTAGTTTTAGTAAAAGTCACGGCAATAAACAAAAATTCACAGAAGCCTGTGACCTGTCCCTTTTATTAAAAATAATCGTGACAAAATGTATGTGTGTGTGTGGGGGGGGGGGGGGGGTCCAGCACCCACCGCTGCTGCAGCGCCAGGGGCCCCCAGGCATCCATGGCAGTTTGGAGTTTCAGGGTCCCCCGCCACCCGCGGTGGCTGAGAGCGCTGGGGTTCCTCCGGCTGCCTGCGGCAACTCGGAGTCGCAGGGATTCCCTGCCACCCACAGCCAGAGCTCTGGGGCCCATGGCTGAGAGCTGTGGGGTCCCCCCACCACAGCTTGGAGCTCCAGGACCAGTGGCTGGGAGATGTAGGCAGGAGCGCCGCCAGCTTTTCTGCCGCCCTAGGCGGTGGAAGGTCCCACCCCGAAATGCCGCCCCCCCCCAGAGGCAGCAGAAGGTCCCGCCGCCAAAATATCACCGCAGTCGCCGCCTCCCAAATTGTAGTGCCCTAGGCGACCGCCTAGGTCGCCTAATGGGTTGCGCTGGCCCTGGCTGTAGGGTCTCCCCACTGTAGCTCAGAGCTCCAGGGCTGGCAGCTGGGAGTTGTGGGGGGCCCCTGTGCCTACAGTGGCTGAGAGCTCCAGGGCCCCCGCTGGCTGACAGGCTCCAGCCCCACCACCCAGGGGCTGAGGCGGAAAATGTCACAGAGGACTCTGGCAGTCACAGATTCCATGACTTCCGTGATGTAATCTTAGCCTTACTTATAACTTTGCCACCGTTAACCATTTGGGCTGAAGTTTTCCATGAGTTGGGAGCGAGACAGATACCGGTAGCTGCTAAGGGAAATAGGGAGTGGGAAAGGGGCAATGAGGTTGGATCCAAGAGAATGGGACTAGCTGGATGAGGAGAGTAAGAACAGGAATCAGTGTGGGAGGGAAGACAGTACTGACAAGGAGCTGGAGTATGGGGGAAGAACTGGAACTCACTGGGCAAAGAGCCTGGGAAAAGGAGGCAGGAGAGGGGAGACCGTTTGGAAGACTGAGACTGGAGGAGGAACATGGGGAAGGAGACTAGGAGTGGGAGCATCTGGGGAAGGGGGAGACGAGACAGACCAGATGAGGAGGCGAAAGCAGTACATGCTGATCAAGGAGTTTGGAACTGGTGTGGAGAGGGATAAAGACTGGGAGTCGGAGTGTGACTGGGACTTGGACAGAGAGACAGGGGAGGGGACTAAGAATGGCTGGGCAAAGAGACAGGGACTGGAGCTATAAACCTTTGGAGTGGAGTATGAGGTAGAAAATGTGACTGGGACAAGGAACCAGGGATGGGGAAGAGACAGAACTGGGACAGGGACAGGTTGGAGGGGATGGGGCAGAAGAGAGTCAAACCTGGGTAAAATGGGCAGAGAGTCTGTGTCCACTGGAACAAACGTCCCTCCTGAGCCTGGAATTGAACCCAAGATTCTGAGTCTCGGTTTTCAGCTACTTATAATTTTGAGCATCTTTAACCCTTTGGGCTGAAATTTTCCATGTCAAGTTGTGCGCCTCAGGCTGAATATTTTGGGGGGAAATTTTGCAAAATGGTTCTGCCATTCCTCAGAATGAGGTTAGGGAGGAAAATACATTGTTTTTTCCCCCATGTGAAAAAGGTATTTGATAGGCTTCCCACATCTACTTGAGGATAGTACAGCCTTGAATGATCTGACTGTATGTAGAATTTTTGCCAATCCCAATTTCCTCTACAAAACTCCCTCTCTCTGTTGCTTGTCAGTCAACTGAGAATGCACCCTATATAAAGATTTCAAAGAGCCTCCCTTGAACTCAGCAGAATCCCCCCCAAGATATTTGTTGCTAACGGCGATATATTCGTACATCGTGAGTAGTAGGAACAACCCATAATGGCATTCCCAGTTGGAAGTATTTGTGGGTGTAGGGCTGCGAGGCCTCATGAAGACTGTGTCCCAGCACGTGTAACAAACATTTTTGGTTGGAGAGAGCTCTGAAGGAGCCTGTTCTTATGATAACCAATAGCATACTTAACAGTTACATAGTCCAGTTCATGATAATACAATATTTCATTTTGGTGATTTTAAAGTCTAACTGTAAGTTGGTCAAGAGTGACACCATATGCTTCATCAAATCACCACCATTTTTTTCCACAATCTAGCACAAAAACTACAGGGAAAGTTTCATTTTCAGTAACTCACTGAGGAGGGTACTGCTACCAACCACTGAAAATCCTCCTATCTCACCAATTTTTATGTTACATTCAAATATATTTTCTTCCAAAGTAGCATTCCATTTCCCTGCATATCTCCACAGCAGGCCTTATCAGGAAGGGTAAAAGAGTATCCAATTTAATATCTGTTTTGCAGGACAGGAGATTTCTTCATATCTTATGCAGCAAGGAAAGCTGCAGGGGAGGGTTTAGTAACCTAAGCATCACATTTTAAATACATAGACTCCCTCAAACCACAGATCCCATCAGGGTCGACTTAGCTCTTCATGTGTATGAGGAGATAAATTAAGTTTCATGCCATTTACTTTGTGATGATCTTTCATATGACACCTTAAAAATTAAGTTCCTATCCACTGTGCTTCGACTTATGCCTTAACTACAAGACTTTAACCTTCAACACACAGAGTCAAGAAATCTAGGGTGAAATTCTGGCCTCACTGAAGGCAGTGGGAGTTTTGCCACTGATGTCAGTGGAGCCAATATTTCACCCCTGGGATCTACTCCCATCTCTTCCTGAGTTTCTGGGTGATTTTGAGCAAGTCAGTCAACCTCTGTGTGCCTCAGTTTCTTCATCTGTTAAAGGAAGAAAATACTATCTCACAAGGGTATTGTGAAGCTTAATTCCTTATTGCTTTTCAAAGTTCTATGATCCATGAATGAAAGACGCCAGAGAAATATTTATGTTTATAGATCCCATGACAGTTTTTGTAACAGTAGGATCTTGTCCTCATGTTCCTGGCCACAAGTGACCCCCAGTGTTTCAGTGCGACACACCTCCATTACCTGAAACCCACTCCATCCTAAAGGCTGTGTGCATATCAATAAGGTTGTACAGTGTACAAGTTATTTTGCAATCTCCTCGAGAGGAGAGGCACCATACTAATGTCAAATGCTGTGTTATAGCAATCCACAGTCGCATAAACTGTAAGCTCTCTGCACTGTCCATATCTTACAAAAAACTGCAAGTGCAAGAGAAGCGGCAAGTCCAACTCCAAATGGACTTGGAAGGACTCACCAAGTGGACACACCAGCCAACTGAAACAGAGCTAGCAGCGTCTTTCAAACACATTAGTTAATTAAGTGCAATGAAAGCCTTGAAAGTCCATGTGCGAGCGCACATACACACACAAAGAATATGGCTGGGGAAGGGAGGAGTCGCATTAAAAAACATCATATATCAAACATGCCCATTGCTGAAATTTCCCCTGAACTACCAAGAAGTCTCTATACCATTAGGAACTGCATCTTAAAGACGCAGCAAAATTGGAGCACTGAGATGGAAGGCAGTTACCACAGGCTCACTTCAATTGTGCTCTGCCCTTTCTCTCTTCCTTCCCCCACTGCAATTATTTTGATATTTTTAGATGTTTAGAGACCCAAGAGTCTAGGAAAAGAGGAAAAGGTCCAGCCATGTTGCAAATTCATAAGGAAATAAGATTGAGGAGTGGAAATTATTTTCCCCGCAAATGCTGATTAGTTGGGGAAAACTCCCCGGAACAAGGATTATCTTTGTTATTTGGTGGGGTTTTTTGGTTTGTTTTTGTTTTTACAGTCCCTAGTACAATGGGACCCAGTTTTTGTTTGGGGTTATTAGATGGTACCATGCTAGAAATAAAAAATGCTACTAATAATAAAGGGCTGCAGAATATGGAAACATTCTGACATAGCTACTCCTGCACAGTGCAGTCAGATACCAAACATTACCTTGTCTTCTGGCTATACTTGTAGTTCTCCTTTACCTGGCTTGATTTATATGCTTTTTTTTTGTTTTTGTTTTTGTTTTGTTTTTTTAAGCATCTACATCTACATCTATCCTTCCACTCCAACTATTTGGAATGGTTTTGACCTATAATGTGTTAGTTTATAGTGGCCTCATCTGGGCTGGTGGGAAACAGAGATTAGAAACCGTATTTCAACTCAGTCTGCACATGGTTCCAGCCAATAAGGTTTTTAAAATACGTTTTAGCCAACCTGGGGAGATGGCACCAAACCATATTTTGAAAAAGCCAGGTTTCAGCCTAAACTAGATGATTATGTGCCATAGGGCAATTGGCATTTAAATCATTTATAGGCAGAGGATAAGTGCTCTCTTAGAGCAAAAGAAGCCTAACAAATAATTATGGGACAGATCCTACATTTTCTTGAAGTCGCTGCGAGGTTTGCCACTGACTTCAACTGGAGTGGGATCAGACCCTTTGTTGTAAGACAAAGAAATTCCACATACACCCTTTAAAAAAAATGTGAATCTGCTAACAACAAATGACTAAACCCAGGGTTGTGAGTTCAATCTTTGAGGGGGGCCATTTAGGGATCTGGGGCAAAAATCTGTCTGGGGATTGGTCCTGCTTTGAGCAGGGGGTTGGACTAGATGATCTCCTGAGGTCCCTTCCAACCCAGAGATTCTGTGATCTCATTTCCAGGCTGAACAGTCCCAGTCTTTTAAATCTCTCCTCATCTGGAAGCTGTTTCATCCCCCTAATCATATTTGTTGCCCTTCTCTGTACTTTTTTCAATTCTAAGATATCTTTTTTGAGCTGGGGCAACCAGAACTGCATGCAAAATTCAAAGTGTGGGCGTACCATGGATTTATATAGTGGCTTTATGATATATTCTGTCTTAGTATCTATCCCTTTTCTAATGGTTCCTAACAATCTGTTCGCTTTTTTGACTGCCGCTGCACATTAAGCAGATGTTTTCAGAGAACTATCCATAATGACTCCAAGATCCCTTTCTTGAAAGATAACAGTTAATTTACACCCCAACATTTTGTATGTATAGTTGAGATTATGTTTTCCAATGTGCATTACTTTGCATTTATCAGCACTGAATTTCATCTACCATTTTGTTGACCAGTCACCCAGTTTTGTGAGATCCCTTTGTCACTCTTTGCAATCTGCTTTGGACTTAACTATCTTGAGTAATTTTGTACCATCTGCAGACTTTGCCACCTCACTGTTTACTCCTTTTTCCAGATCATTTATGAATATGTTGAACAGCACTGGTCCCAGCACAGACACTTGGGGGACCCTGCTATTTACCTCTCTCCACTGTGAAAAATGACCATTTATTCCTCCCCTTTGTTTCCCATCTTTTAACCAGATATTGATCCATGAGAGGACCTACCCTCTGATCCCATGACTCCTTACTTGGGTTAAGATCCTTTGGTGAGGGACCTTGCAAAGGCTTTCTCCAAGTACATTATATCCACTGGATCACCCTTGTCCACATGGTGTTGACCTCCCTCAAAGAATTATAATAGCTTGGTGAGGCATGATTTTCCTTTACAAAAGCCGTGTTGACTCCTCCCCAACATATTGTGGTCATCTATGTATCTGATAATTCTGTTCTTTCCTACAGTTTCAACCGATTATTGAAGTTAGACTTACTGGCCTGTAATTGCCAGGATTGCCTCTGGAGCCCCTTTTTTTTTTTTAAATAGGTGTTACATTAGCTACCCTCTAGTCAGCTGGTACAGAGGTTGATTTAAGTGACAGGTTACATACCAGAGTTAGTAGTTGTGCAATTTCATATTTTAGTTCCTTCAGAACTCTGTTTAGTAATTAATTTATTGTTTTGTTCCAATATCTCCCCTATTGACACCTCAATCTGGGACAGCTCCTCAGATTTGTCACCTAAAAAGAATGGCTCAGGTGTGGGAATCTCCCTCACATCCGCTGCAGTGAAGACCAATGCAAAGAATTCATTTAGCTTCTCTGCAACAGCCTGGCCTTCCTTCAGTTCTCCTTTAGCACCTGGATCATCCAGTGGCCCCACTGATTGTTTGGCAGGCTTCCTGCTTCTGATGTATGTAAAAAAATTTTTTTTGCTGTTAGTTTTTGAATCTTTTGCTAGTTGCGCCTCATATTCTTTTTTGGGCTGACTAATTATACTCTTATGCTTGACTTGCCAGAGGTTGTATTTCTTTCTATTTTCCTCAGTAAGATTTGACTTCTCTCAAAAACTGGATGTCTTTTTGTCTCTAACCACCTCTTTTACTCTCTTTAGTCCTGGTGCCATTTTTTGGTACTCCTCCTGGTTTATTTTATTTTATGTTTTTTTGTTTTTAATTTGGGGTATACATTTATTTGGAGTCTCTACTGTGATGTTTTTTAAAAGTTTCCATGCAGCTTTCAGGCATTTCACTCTTGTGAATGTTCCTTTTACTTGCAATTTAACTAGCATCCTCACTTTTGTATAGCTCCCCTTTCTGAAGTTAAATGCTACTGCAGTGGGTTTCCTTAGTGTTTTCACCCCTACAAGGATGTTACATTTAATTACATTATGGTCAATATTACCAAGCAGTTCAGCTATATTCACCTATTGGGTTTTCTGTTTTTGTAGACTTTTGTCGACTTTGTTTTTGTAGACTTTCTGATCTCCCTGAGCAGTTCACAATTACTGTCACTACCCTGGTCAGGTGATCGGTAGTATATTCTTACAGCTATATTCTTACTGTTCAAGCATGGAATTTTTGTCCATAGAGATTCTATGGTACTGTGATTCATTTAAGATTTTTGCTATATTTGACTCCATGCTTTCTTCCACATATAGTGCCACGTCCCCACAGTGTTCCCTCTATTTTTCCCACCCATGTGCAGAATGAATTTTGTTATGTGCACCAATATGGAGGTGATGCATGACACAGTACCTTCATATTGGTGCACATAACAAAATTCAGGTGGTGGGGGTGGGGCTGAGGGGTTCAGAGTGTGGGAGGGGGCTCAGGGCTGGGGCAGAGGGTGGGGTGCAGGGGTGTAAGGGCTCCGGCTGGGGGTGGGGCTGGGGATGAGGGGTTCGGGGTGCAGGAGGGTGCTCTGGGACTACGGCAGGGTGAGAGCTCTCCCCCACCTCTCTCTCCCCCACAGCAGCACCTCTGGCACCTCTCCCCACCGCAGCACCTCTGAGGCTGGGACCACAGGATAGGTGCCCCTCCCGCAGTTCCCACAGGTCCGGTCCACCCTGCCCGGGTTCGGGGATGGGTGCCCCAGCCGCCACAGGTCAGGTCCAGGCCTGGCTGGCTCACCCGGGTCTTCCGCAGCGACGACAGGACTGGCCTGGTCCACCCTGCCCAGGTCCAGGCTGGCCCACCCTTTAATCTCTTACATAGCAGCCTAAACTTTGCTTCCAAGACCCTCCCTCCTACCTTTCCATATGTCACTGATCCCTCTGTACCATGACCACTGGCTCCTCCCAGCACTGCACACAAGTCTGTAGAGCTGTCTCGAGAGGTCTGCAACCTTCACACCTGGCAGGCAATTCACCATGAGGTTCTCCTGGCCATCACAAACCCAACTATCTGTATTTCTAATAATCAAATTTCCCATTACTATTACCTGCCTCTTCCTAATAACTGGAGTTCCCTCCCTCAGTGCAAGAGGATACCATGACATCATCTGGAAGGAGGGTCCCAACTGTGGGATTGTTTCGCTCCACTCCAGTTTGATAATCTCCTTCCCTCAGACTTTTACCCTCCTCAGCAGCACATAGACTGTCAGACTGGAGGTGGGTAGCTCTACTGTGTCCCGGAAAATCTCGTCTATGTATCTCTGTCTGCCTTAGCTACTCCAGTTCAGCCACTCTGGTCTCATGAGCCTGTCCTCGGTCTCTGAAGGCCACGAGTTGCTTGCACTGAATGCGCACATATGCCACATGCCCAAAAGGCAAGTAATCATACAGGCTGCATTCAGTGCAATACACTGGATAGCCTCCATTCTGCTGCTGGACTTCTGCCTGCATTCTTTTTTACTTTGCAGGGTTTTTTTTGTTTGTTCTCTCTGTGTGTGGCTTTCTTCCTTCCTCTTTGAGGGAGAGGAGGGTTATTGGTCTATGTTCAGAAAATGATTATTGGGTGTATATGGCTCACACGCTCCTATTTGCTGCTCCTGGTCTCTATAGCTCCTCTGGTTGCTTATAAGCTGGCTTTTTAAACCCCTGTTCTCCCTGAGTTAGCCCCGCCTCCTCATCAAATGATCCTAAAGAGATTTGGGATCAAAGTATTGAGGGATAAACCCTCAGTAAGAAGCTCTCAGCCTTGCCTAGTCGACCACTAGACTCAGCCCACAGCCGCCATCCCCTCCACCAAACAGACCACACTATAAAACTTCAAGCAAGCAGGCACACGACAAGTGAGCAGACACAAAGCAACAAAACAAACAAACACCAAATTCAACCCCAGTCACGTAATTGCTGCTCCTTCACCTGGGAGAACTCCCTCACAAAACTCCTCTATTTGCTGCTACTGGTCGCTATCTCTGGATCTTCAGTTTCTGGATTCTAATTCCTCCGTTTTTGGGGTTCTTGGCCGGATACATTTTAGAGGGGCCTGATTTTCAGACCGTGCTCAGCACCCATTCACTGATAATCAGGCCACTTTAAGGTGCCTCAAGTTGGGCATCTAAAAAATGAAGCACCCAAAAATCACTGACCTGTCCGAAGTTTGGTGGAGGAGGATGAGCAGCCCCCCTGAGGTCTGCTATACAGACTCCATTTGGAAGTAAATAGATTAAGATATAATGAGAGATCTTCTAATGTCACCGTGGAACAACTGTAAGCTTTTTAAATTACAGCCAGAAAAGAATTAAAGAAGTCAACAGATTGCTAGATAGCACAACTATAAAACTATAAAAGCAGAATATAACTTCCAGAGTTATCATAAAACCATCATCAAGTCACCTAGTTAGCCCTCCGTGGAAATGAGTCATATGATAATACAAGGGACATAAACAGGAATTTCAAACAAAGGTCCCAATCCTGCAGTGAGTGTTCTCTATACACTGCGCTTACAGGATCAATTCCAAATTCAGAACAGGGCAGAGAACTCAAACGCTCAATGCTTGAATGGAAGTAGGGGTTAATATAGGTGAGCTCCTCTCACACACCCCTTTCTTAGCTGGTCACACCTGCTGGTTCCAATCAATAAATGCATTCAATTTGAAATGGAAAATGACAAGGCGGATTTAGATGGGGACCAAAGCATCACTCCTCCCTCCCAAACAGATTAAAACACTACCGGATGAAATAGGATGGAAACTGGCTTCAGTTTAAAGCAGCAGAGTGAATCTCAGGGACAGAACACTTGAAAAGGAATGTATTTTCATGTAAACTTTCATGGTTGCATCTCTCATAACTGGACATGAGGAAAGATGTTAATAAATAAAAGAGTAAGAAAAACACGGAAAAGGAATCAAATTACAAAACCCATCTTTTCCAAGCTGTCGGAGAGAACATTTTCTGCAACTCTAAATGACAGAGAGCCAACCACAGTCAAGATACAAATTTGTATCTCAAACTTACACAAACACGCAAAAATGTTTTGAAAAGATTTGATGGCTGTGCTACAAGCAGAAGACTGAATCCTGGCATTTACTCCACTTGGCGGCAGAGTGCTCTGACGAGGGTTTCCAAATAAGGGATTACGTTCTGACCCCACTGAAGGCACTGCGAGTTTTGCAACTAACTTCAAAGACAACAGGATTTCACCCTGGAAATCTAAGTCTGGCCCAAGGGTGAAGGCCCACCTTGCCCACAAGTTCCTTTAGGAGGAGAAGAAACCCTCAGAACACACTCCTAGGCATACAAGGATCTAGAAAATATAAGCAGGATAGATAATGACAGTGAAAAGTTTAAAAGCCTTTAACTTAACATTTCAACCTTTTAGTGCCACTCTATACCGACATATGGCGACAATAAATTGGTCTGCACCCCATTCCATTTTAGAATAAATAGTCAGATAATTACAAAAAGTTTAAAATTTTGATCAAATACGGGAGGAAAGAGCTCTGAAATATTTAGTGAATTTCTCCCGCATGTTTAACTCGTTCTTCATTTTACAGAAGTACAGAATCTGAGTGTTTAGCATCCAAACCAACACTGAGAAGGCACCTACAGTGACGTAAAATACACAGATATGCTCAAATCTTGAGGTCCAAACAAGCTGCACTCAATGCACAACCACAGGAAGAGGGAGGAACCAATGGCTGACCAGCTCTGAATTCCCCCAATCCTACAGGTCACAAGGAGGCTTATTTCAGCCCCTGGCTGAAGTCAGGGCTGTGCTAACAGCCTACTAGGATTGCTCCACTTGCCTAAGTTCACTTGTGTGCAAAACTCTGTCCACAACCGCTCCCACTCAAGACAGGGTCCCTGCCGTACACCAGCAAAGCCTCAGGTTGAGCGTAGAGACAGCTATGAGGACTCTGATAGCCAGTGATTCCTCACATGCAAGGGAAGTTCCTAGCTGCCAAGGGGCGGCACAAATATGATGGAAAGGCCAAGGGTCTGGGCCATGATTTTTTTTTTTTCCTGTTTCACTTTGATTCAGCTAAGACCATTCCACAGCCTGCTCTCTGCTCCCCTGGATATGAATTCCTAGACACACTGGGTGCTTTGTCCATTTGCTGAAACTGGTGCCAGCACTGTGGGCAGCCAGCAGTGGATTCGGCCAAGTACATTTACTTCCTGCTCTTTGGTAGAGAAAGCAGCTGGGAATAAGTGTGACAAACTTTCAGTCCTGGTGAAGGGCAACAAAAAGGTTAATGCATCATTGCTGTGCTCCCATGTCCCTGAGGCTGAGATGCTGTCTCAGGATTAAATAAATGCTAGGACAGAGCTCATCCTTTGTGTAATGGGGCTTGGCTGCCATGAGACTACAGCCTTGGTAGAAGCTCCACCGCTGGTGGAGAACAGCTGGTCATATTATTGAGACATAGTTGCTGCAACCTTTTCCCATAAAACGTTAGTGGACATTTCTTTAGGTGTACCATATGGCACAATACATACAAAAAGAGGGCCAGATCCTCCGCTGGTGTAAACTGATGAAGCTCCACTGAAGTCAGTGATGCTACGCTGATTTATACCAACAAAGTATTTGTCCCACAAACAGGGCAGGCAGATATGGGGGTTCTGCTGGTATGTATCTGTGCACGTAACTCAAGTCATTTAATTCCATACCTCACCATCCACCCAGGTGCACAGTTTTTGCAGGTGCAGAGAATGCATTTTTATAATGCACTTGTTGCTCCTCGCTTAGAAAATATAGTTCAGAAACTTACTAGTACTTTAAAAAGTGATATCTATCAATATATGCAATACACATTCAAAAAAGTGATTAATCTTAGCCTCACTCAGAAAGACTCCTGTTCCAGGCAGGAGTCAAAAAACTGCTCAAAACAGCAGCAAAATCACAGCATATGGCCAACTGGACAACTTTATTCCACTTAAAAGGAAAATTTAGTAAAACACATTGGGGTTTATTTTCCTCTTGTTACATTCACAAATCCCCATTAATGCTAATGGCTTCACAAAATTCAGAAACGCTACAAACACAAAGAAGAAAGCAAAATTGCCCACCAATATGCAGAAGCATCTGCACTTTAATCTAAAACAAGGCCAATATATATATATATATATATTTAACCAGGCAAGCAGCACGCAATAATGCAAACATAGATTTTTGACAACTAATATAAAATCTGAAATTGATTAAAAAATAGTAACATGGGAGACCAGAAATTCAATGCTGGTATTAGTTGTCACCTTTACAGAAGATCAGAAAACTGGCTCTTAACGTTAAAAAAAAAACTGATTCAATTTTTCTAAGAAAACCATTTCCTACCATCTTTGAAAACAAGAATGCCTACAGTGATCTGATTGGATTCGTTCTGATTGTTTTGGCTCAGATCCTTCACCCTCCTCAGCTGGGCGGCTAAATGTTAGTCTAACCACTAGGTTCAGAGAGTTCTCTTATTAACCTTCCACTCTGTTTCCAATTGTAGACAGGAGTAAAACTATCTTTTCAGCAAATTTCACCTATTCTTAGTTAAACCTGAAATCTCACCTCAGAAGCATGTTCACAAATATGATGCTGGACTACGGTTGAAGGATATTATGCAATTAATATATTAATTAGACTTTTGCTAGCTGAGATGGCATTTCTTCATATATATTAGAGAGTTATTCCAGCAGCATTTAGAAAGACACCATAAAAGATCATCAGATGTAGCCCAAAGTGAAGTGGAGACATGATTATACTAATATGGGCAGAAATACTGAAAGGATTACGTACAGACACATGAGTGGCAACATACGAAACATTTGCTCTTGTGTAATAGTACTAAGACTGACTGATATCTTTTATTTAGGATGTTCCCCTACGTGATTAGATCACACACTCTTGAAATAAGGCTACTGGTGTTTCAAACAATCAACTCAAACCATGCATGCACATACTCAAAATCAGCCAAGATCAAGTTAGATTTGCATTCCTGAACCAGCCATGTCTCATTTGAATTTTATTCATGCCTACAAACATTTAATTAAAGCTGGATACTAACTAGTTTGTAGTGTCTGGATCTCCACAGACATTTTGAACTTGATGTTCACTTGGCGTCTTTCCAATCTAACTCATGTTCAACAGAAAGGCCACCTGGAGCAAGTCACATGGTATTTTCTAACATGGCTGCCAAGCCCTACTCCAGCAAACCACTCAAAAGATTAATCTTGCCAATGAGTTTGCAATGATAATTTCACATGGGAAAAATCAGCTTTGATGGAAATTAAATATTTTCTAACTTCATGACTTGCAATCTGTTGTCACATAAAACACCAACCCTTTGCTAGCAAAAAAATTGTACAAAGTCACAGAGCTCTATCAGTACCACACCTTGTGCAGTAGTATTTTGCCCATCAGTGTGACATCATCATATGCACATGAGCAGTATGTAGCAGAGGGCAAAGATGCATACACAAAAGGGAGGGGAGACAGAAAAACAACATGGCAAAGTAACCATTTTTGTTGCAATTAAGTTACCATTAACATTTTTGCTATTGAATTTTGCATGGTTTTGTTGTCTCAGTAAAACACAGACATCCTGGATAATCCACAAGAGCTACGCTATCTAAAATTATTCAGTGCACCAAGACTGCCCGCCTATGGTCATAAAAAGGGCACTAGGGAAACAAAGAGGAAGCACTGGCAAAAGGGGCCAGCAGCACTGAAGAAATGTAGTCCTCATATAAGCCTATGCTATTGCACTGCCCAAAGCAGTAGGCTCAAACTCAACGTAAGCCTTGTAGCTACTGAAAACTGACATTATCCACATCCAAGGGTCAGCCTGACATTAATTAAAGCTTCATACTTACGGCACTGCACAAATATTTCACTATGAGCCTCTTCAAAAAAAATCCAAAGGAACAATATGCAAATAGGTTATTTTCAAATATAAATAAATTCACATCAGAACTCCTTACAACCTTATATATTTATTGGTTATTACTTAATTTGTTTCAGTAAAGAAATTAAAGTGATTTCTTTTCTCTAATCATTTCAGATCTCAACCAAACATTCAACTTCTGTGTTTCTTGTAATTTTCTGTTTGGAAAAGAAAAAAATCACATTATAAATCAAGATTGAAATCTTGGCCCCACTAAAGTCAATGCAAGTTGTGCCATTGACTTCAGTAGAGCCAGGATTTGACCTTAAGTTTTTCCTCTTGTTGCCAGGGAAGTTGCACGATGAGATACTTCTTTTACTAACTCTTCCCCTCCACCTTGTCCTGTCTTGGCTACTTCATACCCTGAGAAGATAATTTTGAAGAAACCCATGGCTTAGTTGTTTGGCTGATGACCATAGTTTGTTTTTTAGTGACTCCTTTTACCAAGGTTTTTATCATTCGTATTTCAGCTTTGTCTGACCTCTGTAGATAGTCTCACTTCCTCTCTCTTTGTATGATGTTGTAATGTTTGAATACAAATATAGTACTTCTAAACCAGATGCACTACTGCAACTGTTGCTTACTACGGGCGAAAAAAACAAGGACATAGAGTAAACAAAATAATGAATGGGACAGAGATGGTAGATCAGAGGACTCTATTCATCCTCTTCATAACACACAAACAAGAGGACATTCAATGAAATTGAAAGTTGTCAAACAAATAAAAAGGGAAGACTTGACACAAAGACACAAAATTAGCCTGTGGAAATCACTGCCACAACACATCAGCGAAGCTAAGAGTTTAGCAGGATTCAAAAAGGGATTATGCACGTATTGGATAACAAGGATATCCAGAGTTAGAACAGTAAACACGAAACTAGATAACAAGAATTTTGGAAGGAATATAAATCCTCATGCTTAAGGATTTAAGACAACCTCTAACTAATTAGAATTAGGAAGAAGATCAGAGGAGATTATTGCCCAACTGCCAACTTTAGGGCTTCTTTCACCTTTCTCTGAAACATCTGGTCCTGGCCTCTTTTGGAAACAGAATACTGGACTAGATGGACCAGTGATCTAATAGGAGCCTGGCAATTCCCATGTGGTTCTAGTCTCAAAGTTACTTTCTGAATTTAGTAAATGGATATGGGAGATGGAACAGTTGCACTCATGAACTCATCACTATGTAATAGCCTCATCTGCAATACACAAGAGCCAAAATCTTGAAAACTGAATTCTTATGTACACAGCAGCAGTTCAAACATCCACATACTGTCCAACTAAATGTGCATCAACCTTGCTCTGGCAGGATCACTTCTTGGAGGTGAGAAGGTAGTTCATTATTCTTGTCCAGACAGTCCTTAGTCTTCCCTACGCAGACTGCCAGCACTTTTGAGAACATGGTTTTTATTATATGGACTTTCATTGCTCTAGGAAATGGATTGAGTCCACCAAATAGTTTTACGAAGCCTGCCAAATAGTCTTCCGATGCTAATAACTTTCAGTCATTACGGACCTGGAACTGGTCAGCTGGTGGTCACAAACTCTGCGTCCTATTATCAAACCTTTGAGCCATCCAACCCCCCCCACACACACACTTATTTATCTAAGAACACGTTCACGACTGTTAGCCATTTGAGGTTCCATTTATGTTCGATGTAAAGCTAGTAGTTATAGCTACATCAAGTCGATTTCAGTGACTCCTGATGTTATTTTCAGTGGGCAAAACCAGTTAACGCATGTGACCGTGAAGTTCATCACTAAGTGGTCTGCCTCTCTATTCTGATTGGTGAATAAAACTTCAGAGAAAGAATAGTAGAACTAACTTCCATAATTTGAGAAACTGAATTCTAGAAATTCCTACAAGTCAAATAAACGACCCCCCAAAGGTCATTCGCTTGGCTTGGCTAGGCGGAGAAAATACTGTTAACTACTTCTACAAAGGATGAACATATAATCCCATTTCAAAAAAATCTTTGTATTCAAAATTACAGTCTACCTATCTAGAGATAAATATGAATTTATCATGAGCCCATATTTCTGCAACTCCCATCTCATTACTAAGCCCACCCCAGCCTTGTAGCATGCACCTCACTATATCACTCAGAAATCTCAGCTTGACATTAGTGCTAAACAATATTCATTAAGAGCGTCACCAAAGTGCAACATGTTAGTAAATCAAACCCTCAATGCTCTATTTTACAAATTTCATGGGCCACTAGGGATAATTAAAAGGGCAATTATATAAAGTTTGGTGCAGTTTTGAGAATCAAATGACATTTTCTGCTTTAAAGCACTTGATTATCTGGTATTTTTCTATTAAGACCATCTTTTGTACTTTTATGGTCAAACAGTACAAACAAACAATAACTGCTCTTTAAGAGGCTTCAATTATTTCTCTCTCTTTTTTTGGTCAATCACTGCAGACTCATTTCTGTAAATTATATTCTGAGATAGCAAACTGAAAAAATTAGACTTGTTAAAGTGGCTGATTAATATAAAATGATACTGAGCTTCAGAGGTTGCTTAAACTGCAGCTCTGCACAAAAATGGCATTGCTTTGGGTGTTTACAGTGCTGGAGTGCTGTTTGGTTTGTCGCTGTGTTTAACCACCGCTCCAAAGCTAGCAAAGTACATTACTGGTAGTAACAGCTCATGAAAAATACAGCAAAGAAACTGCTAGTGGCAGAAGCATTTAACTTTCTTGTTAGCAGCCTCCCCCATGTGGCACTTTAGCACCAGCAAGTTGTTTATTATGTTCTGTGCCAGGCAAAACTGATTAAATGGGGCTCTTAAGAATCAAAGCGTTATAAATTCATGGAAATACAGCAAGCAATAAATTCCATGGAATTAAAAGCTTACTAGTGCTATTAGCATTTCAGGGTGTTTGCATTGTTAATACTGATGTACAAAAATGATGTTCCTATAAGACAAGTTAACCCAATACAAGACATGCATTAGCTGTAATATATTTATACAATGTCCTCATTACTTGCAGCTTCCTCCCCCCTCCCCCCCGCACCTGCAATACTCATTAAATGTTTTAAAGGAAAATCTAAAACAAATCAGTGGTCCAGAGAACAAAGATTTACATTCCCTTTGAAATAAAAATCAGAAATATTGTAGGTGAGCCATAATACCTTTATTATTATGTGAAACAGGGGGACTTGAAAATCCCAAAGCATGAAACACAGGGGCAAATCTATAAGGGGGAAAGGCAAGGTTACTTCGCTCTAACAAAAGACTCAAACCTATTTTGCGCCAACTTGGTGCTGATCTCACAATTTAATGGGTAAGCCCAATGTACAGTAATATTAATACTTAAATAAACAACAACAGAGGCTGTTTTAGTCTGAACTGGTGGTCAATAAATCTGACAATACCCCTCCAAAGAGCCACAGTTTTACTCCTGGAATTTTTACTCTGGGTCTTACAATCATCATTCCATTGAAAGGACTCTGATGGCAGATGACTAACTTCTGTATCATTACCTTACTGCTGTGCACACAACACTAGAGCAAAACTGTTATTAGTTCTTCCCTTCTGCCTATCTGTTTTTAGAAGACTGGTAACTTTGCAGAGAGCATTCCTTTCAAGCAGAAATTTGGTAAAGAGGCCTCACGAGAGGGTGGCAGGACAGACAAAAGGGGAAGAGCGGAACATACTTTCCAACATGTCGGGGGAAAATAGGCCTTGCAATTTTTTTGTTAGCAGATAACATTCTGCACTTATATTGCACTTTTCCAAGGATCTCAAAGCACTTTGCAAACATTGTCCCACAATGCCCCTAAGAAAGCAAGCAAATGTTGTCTCTCTCCTACAGAGAGGGTTATCAATCCACAGAAATTACTATAAGGGTAGTTCTACAGTTAACCGGTAGTTCGGCGGCAAGCAAATCGAACTTCTGGGTTCGACTTATCGCATCTTGTTTGGACGAGATAAGTCGAACCCGGAAGTGCTCGCCATCGACTGCGGTACTCCAGCTCGGCGAGAGGAGTACGCGAAGTCGACGGGGGAGCCTGCCTGCCGCGTCTGGACCGAGGTACATTCGAACTAAGGTACTTCGAACTTCAGCTATGTTATTCACGTAGCTGAAGTTGCGTACCTTAGTTCGAATTGGGGGGTTAGTGTCAACCTGCTGCTACTGTTAGTACTTGTTAAAAGACAACAATATGCTGAGCATTCTACATCACCTCCCACTGGCACCATATAGAAGTAAAGACCGCACCAAAGAGCTCGGTTTTTATGAAACACAGCTCAAGTCACACAGCTAGAAAAATAGGGTTACCATATTTCCTCATTAAAAAAAGAGGACATTCCATGGGGCCCTGGCCCCGCCCCTTCCCCACCTCAACTCTGCCCCCTCCCCTGAGCGCCCCGCATTCCCCCTCCTCCCTCGCAGCCGCAAAACAGCTGCCCGAGCGCTACCGGCTTCATGGTTTCCCAGGCAGCCCCCAGACCTCCAGACCCTGCGCCCCAGGCCGGGCGCTTCCCCTCCCGGGCTCCGGCTGCGCTGGGGAAGCGCCCGGCCAGGGGCGCAGGGTCTGGAGGCTGCCCGGCAAACCATGAAGCCGGTAGTGCTCGGGCAGCTCGGCTTTTCAGCTACACAGAGCTGAGGTGTCTGGGGGGAGCAGCAGCAGCAGCTGCCGCAGGGAAATCCGCCTGCAGCTCGCAGCCTGCGGGAGCTGCAAGGTAAGCAGGGGACTGGGGCAGGGATGCCGGCAAAGCTATTTTCCCGGACATGTTCGGCTTTTTGGCAATTCCCCCCGGACGGGGATTTGAGGACCAAAAAGCCGGACATGTCCGGGAAAAACTGGACGTATGGTAACCCTACCTAACTGCCCCCCAGGACTCCACCCCCTACCTAAGCCTCCCTGCTCCTTGTCCCCTGACTGCCCCCTCCTGAGACCTTCCCCCCCCATCCTAACTGGCCCCCTAGAACCCTACCCCCTACCTGTCCCCTAACTGCCCCTTCTGAGACCCTCCCCCCATCCTAACTGGCCCCCTAGGGCCCTACCCCCAACCTGTCCCCTGACTACCCCAACCCTTATCCACACCCCCACGCCCAGACACACACCAGGGACTCCCACGCCCCATCCAACTACTCCCCACCCCCTGACAGCCCCCGCCCCGAACTCCTGACTCATCTAAACCCCTCTGCTCCCTGTCCACTGACTGCCCCCTCCTGGGACCCCTGCTCCTTACTGTCCTCCAGAACCCCACCCCCTACCTAAGCCTCCCTGTTCCTTGTCCCCTAACTGCCTCCTCCTGAGACCCCCCACCCTAACTGCTCCGCTAGGACCCTACCCTCTACCTATCCCCTGACTGCCCAAAACCTTACACCCCCAACCCCCCGACAACCCCCCCGAACTCCCGACCCATCCAACCCTGCTCCCTGTTTCTTGACTGCCCCCTCCAGAACCTCCCTGCCCCTTCTCCGACCCCCTGGCTCCCTTACCGTACCGCTCAGAACAGCGTGTCAGGCTCCACGCGCAGCCCGACATGCTGCCGTGCTCCCCCACGGAGCACATAGCCCGGTTCCTGCCCTCGCAGAGTGCTGCTGGGCAGGGGAAGGAGCTCCAGACTGCCGGAGCCCCGAACGTCCGGCAATCTGCGAATGCAGGGAGGGAGGGAGTGATCTCAGAGAGGAGGGGGAAGCGGAGGAGGGGCTCTCTCTGGCTGCTGGAGCCCAGTGCAAGTGGCACCATCAGGCCGGCTGCCCTGTCAGCCGCGCGCGCTCTGCATTGGGGGGGGGGGGAGAGAGGAGTCCGAACATTTACAAATTCCCCCCGGACACTATTTTTAACTCAGAAAAGCCGGACATGTCTGGAGGAATCCGGACGAATGGTAACCCTAAGAAAAAGTACTCAAAACTCCTGACTCCAAGGTTCATGCTCTAACTCAGGAGTCAGCAACCTTTCAGAAGTGGTGTGTCGAGTCTTCATTTATTCACTCTAATTTAAGGTTTCGTGTGCCAGTAATACATTTTAACATTTTTAGAAGGTCTTTTTCTATAAGTCTATAATATATAACTAAACTATTGTTGTATGTAAAGTAAATAAGATTTTCAAAATGTTTAAGAAGCTTCATTTAAAATTAAATTAAAATGCAGAGCCCCTCAGACCGGTGGCCAGGACCCGGGCAGCGTGAGTGCCACTGAAAATCAGCTTGTGTGCCGCCTTCGGCACGCGTGCCATAGGTTGCCTACACCCCTGCTCTAACTACTACTTGACATTCCCCAGAGAAGCAAAAAGCAAAGAAAACTCTTCCAATATTTAGGGGCACTTGCCATTTTGTTTGCCTCTAGCAAAACAAAACAAAACAGAATAATAGATTTTAAAACACTCAGAAGCATACTGTCCTTTTGATGTATGCATGTCCTGGTAGTTACACTTCAGAATCAAGAGAAATACCCCAACTATTTCCAGTGACTTAGTCCTTTAATCTGAAATTTTAAATCACACACACACACGAATATTTACAGCTGAGGGACCTACATGCAAAAAGTATCTACTGAGTATCTGCAGAAAATTACTTTAACATTTAAGTAGATCCAAGTTCAAACCCATTAGAGTCCAGGTCATACTGGTATCACGTCACTGCTAATGTTACACCCAAAGGGAAACCCAATATATAAAATTCCGTGATAAACTCAAGCTTTCCCACAGAGATATAGCAGAAACTCTTCCAGGTGCTGCCACACATCTCAGCTCACCAGCAGTGACCAAATGGGATCCCAATCCCAATGTACATTTACAGGAGAACACATGTAAGTTTATACAAACAGACATTTATAGATGGAAAGTCACTTGGGAAACTATCATCCCAAACTCACCCCGATACAGACACACTCAAGACCTTCTTTTCCAGCCCTCAACCTTAATGGTAACAAGGACTGGATCACTCACTGCAGAACTTATCCTTCTTCTGGTCTCTTAGGGAGAAACATGTAACATGTTGCATACCCTAATCCCCGATGGTCCCTGCCTCTCTGGATCAAGCCTTTTAGAAGGTGTCTGAGCCAGGGAGCGAAGCACAGGGGTGCTGGAACTAGGGGTGCTGGGGACGCAGTGGTTTCCATTATATACAGTGTTTACAGTTTTATTCAATGGCTTTTAGCACCCCTACTATAAACACTGTTCCAAAGCCACTGACTGAGCAGGGAGTTGCTCACATTCTTGAAGGATTTTTAGGTCTATCTGGCCAACCTAAGCCCCTAGTAATCGATGAGGTCTACTGCAGGAAAGCAGAAGATGCAGCATATGTCCCTGTTAGGAGGAAGATTTCTTAGCAGTCCTGTGGCACCGGCATCTGGAAATACATGTGAAAGAAACCAACCAACCAAACCAACAGAGGGGTGGCGCGGGGGTTAGCTGAAGGAGCATGTTTTTAACCTCTCTTCCTGATAGCAATGGGGAGCTGCGGGGACCCAGCCACATTCATCTTCATCTCTACAATAATCATTTTTAATGGCCAAGTCTTGTCCCCTCCTTCTCACCTGTGTGGCTCTGCTGCACGCACAGGGATAGAGGGAATAGGATTCGAGGAGGCTATTCAGGGGTCCCATCCTGCTGCATGCAAGGGAGAAGCCCCAGCAACAACAGAGCAGCCTCACGGCAGGGCTACTGCTCCAGGTCTGGATGGGAGGATTCCTTCCCTCACCTGTGAAATCCCTCTGTCAGACCCAGAGAGTTAGGTCTGCCATGGAGGCTGGGAGAAGGGCAGCCGTTGGCCCCAGATGAACAGCCCTTCTGAAGCTATCAACTTGCCGATATCAAAAACTCAAAAATTCCTGTCCTGGTGCTTTCCAGGACAGGACATATCAACCCACCAGGGTATGTGCCTCTGATGCACTTGGGGGGGGGTCTATCTGCAGTGCTGAGAAACACTCAGGAAAGAGGCACGGGCGGACTTGTAGAGAACATGGGGGAGCCCTGATCCCAAGAAGCAGGGCTAGGGCAGTGGCAGAAGTGCTTCAAGGCCATGGGAAGCTCACTAACGTGATAAACACATTGGAATGCCAGGATGATATGACTGCCATCATTAGGTGAGAAGGATAAGAGAAGAGACAGTAGAAAGGGGGTGGAGGGACATGCGGAAGCGCAGAGTAGGGGAGAAATACTTTTCATAATATGCTAAAAATAAATGCCTCAAAATAACAAGGAGTTAACCATTGGAGAGTGTTCCTTGGTACCAAATTTCACAGAGAAGATGCCTCCTGCACTTAGCTATGGCGAGCATGTCAGATGCCCCAGGTTGGGAGGGACCTATGCAACTGGTCCCTGATCACAGAATTGCAGCATGATCGGCTAGGCTGTGACAGAGCTGCTCCTACGGCCAACACTAAACATGCTACAAGACTTTCCCTGTTTTTTAAAACAAATAAGGAAACTCACAGCCAAAAGACAGCAATAGGATATTGTTGACATCGCAATGCAAACAGGCCAAGGGAAGAAAACACACAATAAATCAGGGGAGCAGGCCAAGTGTTTGCCAATACCTCTGCTCAACAGTATTCTTCTCGGAGCCAAAAGTTTTCTGCTGGACATCCATATTAGTCAGAATCCCAAAGTGTCCAGCATCAAGCCTAACAGAACGAATGCTCCAGAGATGAAAGCACAAATGACTGGCTTCATGCTGAAGTGACCAGTAATACTGCTATTCTCAGAGAGTGCAGGGGCTATGTTCTGTCTACATATATTCCCATGCAGTTGGAACTTTGCCGTTACCCTCACTCAAAGACAGGCTCCTACAGGGGCGTGGTACAAACGTCACCACACCAAACCACAATATAAATCTGCCAAACTGGGAACCACAACATTTGGGTTTAGTGTGATAAACTCAATCAAGGCTGGTTCAAGTAAGTTCAAACCAAAGCATTTATCAGCTGGCTTCTAGGGTCCCCATGCCGGGTGCACTTGGAGGGAGACTGGGGGCAACCAGAGAATGGGGAGAAGGTTTACCTGGAATTTTTAAACCTTAGAAAATATGTAGCGAAATTACTGCAAACCGATGTACTGATCCCAACTTATGGAAGGGTGGTGTTGCATTTGACCTAGGTATCATGAGTATATAGCACTTTTGCCTTGATGGTTATTGACACACCCTTTAAATGCAATATTTGCATGAGAGGCAGTATGACTTTATGAACTAAGCAGTCTCGTAGCCAGCAACTCCTAAGGATACATCCTGCCTCTGCTGGCCTTGGGCATGTCACTCATCTTCCCATGTCAATTTGCCCATCTGTAAAATGGTTACAATAACCCATATTTACCTACTTCAAACAGATGTAATTATTACTTGTAGAGCACAGATACTGTAATGCACACTACACAATTGAAGTATTATTACTATTATATTATTGTCATTTTCATAAAGTGATGCGGAAAAACAATTCATAATAATACTCCTAAATTAGCACTTTCCTTACATTAATTCCAGTACACGCTTTAGATTTATAAAGTATGATGTTGGAAACTTTCAATATAAAACTCAGCAATGTATGAACCCTTACTCTATGGCAATGATCAAGAGCTTTTAAAGATAACCAAGTTGCATTAATGCTAAGAGTTTTCTTTTAACCCATCTAATTTAGCATATCAGGCTCTAGGTTGGATAATGCCAGTATATACACTCCCCATCTATTGTGAAGAATTAAAAATACAACACTTTAAAGACAGCGTCATCCTAGATTATCAGCACTGATTGAATTTCATTCATTTTGTGGTCTTAGCTCACCCCTGTGGGCTGGGCGAAATTTCAAAATACTATAAAATACTATGAAAAAGTTTGAAAAAAAATTGAAATTTCACTTTTACAGGTTCATAACTGACCCGTCTCTCATATTGCAAAATTCTGTCACTTTTTAAAATCAAATGTTTGATCTAAACAGTTACAGAATATCAAGAACATTTTCTATAATAATTTCAATAAAATTTAAACCAAAACACTGATAAAAAGATAATGACAAATTTCACTCGAAACAAAAAAAAGTATTTCAAAACAAGCCAACAGTTTTTTCCATTATTTGTTTTGTTTCCTACGGCTATGTCTATTTATCCAACTAAGGATGCATCTCCCCTGCACATGTACACATCCTCATATTAGCTCTCATTGAGCTAGTGCAAGGATCGGCAACCTTTGGCACATGGCCCACCAGGGTAAGCACTCTGGCGGGCCAGGCCAATTTGTTTACCTGCCGTGTCCGCAGGTTCGGCCGATCGCGGCCCCCACTCGCCGCGGTTCGCCGCTCCAGGCCAATGGGGGCAGCAGGAAGCGGTGCGGGCCGAGGGATGTGCTGGCCGCGGCTTCCCGCCGCCCCCATTGGCCTGGAGCAGTGAACTGCGGCCAGTGGGAGCCACCATCAGCCGAACCTGCGGACATGGCAGGTAAACAAACCAGCCCGGCCAAACGTGCCACAGGTTGCCGATCCCTGAGCTAGTGCAAGTATAAATAGCTGCGGTAGCTGCGGTAGCAGCCGAAGAGACATGGCTGAGCCATATCAAGTGCACACCCAGTGGTTTCAGGCTAGTTTATACTCCGCACAGCTCAGCCGTGCCTCTGCTGGCTCTACCAGAGGTACCCCAGCTACGCTGCTATTTGTACTGGGCACTAGTTTGATGAGAGCTGGCACAAGTATGCATACTGGAGCAGGGAAATCACATCCCTTGCTTATAGTGTAGACAGAGTCTAAAAGAGCCCTTCCTCTCCTCCTCTTCCCCAACAAAAAGCTTTTTGTTCAAAAATTTTTGAATAATTACCATACCAAGGTTTGCAAGTTTTTACTATTAGCTTTTGAGGTGACAGTGGGTTGTAGAATGGGATTATTAAAACCCTTTTTTCTACGGTTGACAGAAAAATATGTTGAGTTTGCACAACAGACAAAGGCGCTGTGTCCTGTGTAAATAAGTAACTGCAGCATTTTCAGCATACGGGCGGTTTATATGACCCCACCTTCCCTCTGAAGCATCATGAACAGCTTATCTAAGCTTAGTCGGAGGCCTTTTTAGTTTTCTAGACCACTGATCCAATAGTTTTTTGTAGCATCGAGCACACAATATAGTAGTGGACTAAGTCCTCATGTTCCAAATCAATCCTTCTGCATGCTACCAATACAGATAAAATAATTTAGTGATTTTAAATTTGTATGAGGCAGATAATAGCCTCAAAATTGTCAAGTTAAAAAAAACAACTTTATTTTAGTTAAAGGTAAAGCTTTAGCATTTTTCTGTCAAATGCCATAAGTGATGTACAAATATGCCAACAAATAAATAAATACGTATTATTCAGGAAATACATCTTGAAGTTTCAGTTTTTCTGTGGCTGTGGAAGTCTGTGTACTTCTGCTATGGATGCTGCCATTTTCCTGCCAAGTGGCAGGAGGTTTACAAAATTAGAACAGGAAAAACTCATTCAGCATTGAAACCACTGGGAAAAGCTAGGGATTGTGAAGACTAATTAAAAACATGTATTTCTAATGTGGTCTATTGTTAAGTGGCATTCAGGAATTTCAACTGAAAACAGATAGCATGCACCTCTGTAGATAATCTTCAGAGAGAAAAGCAAACACGTTTCCTCCCTTAGGAAGGGGGACTGTGATCCCCGTCTCTCTTTTTTCAGCCTGGTACTCTGAGATCACTACTGGAATCTAGGCTGGTGATGAGCTCAGACTGCAGGACTGGTGAGTAAAAAAGTCAAACAATGGAGCAGAAGAAGTAGGGAAAGGGCAATAGCAGCGATTAGCGAGAGACCATTTCTCAGGGTCAGAGGAGACAGCAAAGTTCTGTAACTTCATCCAAAATTCCTATAATTGTCTATTTTTAAAAGTCAATAAAAATAAAACATCACCTGAAAACCGGTCAACCTCTAGTTCGAGCTCTTACATGAAATCAGCACTCAAAATAGAGCATTGAGTGTGCAACCAACTCTGTAACAGCAAAAATATCCAACTTCTTGCTTGTAAGCAAGAAAATGTCAGCCTGCACGGAATAGGTGATTTTTATTTCTCTCTCTCCTCCCCCCCCCCCCCCGCCCAAACGCATAAAAGCTATTTCTTGTACAAAATGTATGCGTTTTGATAAAAGTCTCATTCATTCTGAAATTTTGCATATCAAACTTTTTTTTCAAGAAAAACTAATAAAAACCACACACACACACACCACACAGTAAGAGTTGACCAGATTGAATATAAGAACCGTCATACTAGGTAAGACCAATGGTTCATCTAGCCCAGTACCCTGTCTTCCAACAGTGGCCAATGCTAGATGCTTCAGAGGGAATGAACAGAACAGGCAGTCTTTGAGTGATCCATCCCCTGTCGTGCATTCCCAGCTTCTGGCAAACAGAGGCTAGGGACACCATCCCAGTGCATCCTGTCTAATAGCCATTCAGGGACCTATCCTCCATGAATTTATCTAGTTCTTTTTTGAACCCTGTTGTAGTCTTGGCCTCTGGCAAGTTCCCAATTCCCATATTTTAAAAGCCCATGGACAAATTCCCCGCTGGTGTAAGTGTATTCAGCTCTATTGGCATCAGATGCAAAACAGAAGTCCTGACCCACTGTGGTCTTTTAACTACCCCAGTTGTTGTCAGCCCTGGCCTGCCAGGGCAGTGGCCTCCAATACCGACCCTCTGAGGTTTGGCAGGTGGGGGGAAAAAACGGACTTTCATATGAGTTGATGTGGATGAGTGTTTGGAAACCAGGTTTAATGGCACATACCAGAGCTGTCTGTTTCAGGACACTATGTTGGGCATCATCACAAGAGGGATAAGCATTATCTGTGAAGTTACTAAGCTTAATATGCAATAGTTAAGGATGCTGTAAAGTTCCACATCATTAAACGTGGAGATTGAGAAGTCCGCCTGATTAGCCTGCAGACCTTGTCAGGGATGATCTGCAATTGCAGACCTCAAACTCCACAGGCAATCCGCATGTAACCTGACCATTTAGTAGTTTTTTTGAATAGGTACTATTCCCAAAGCATACAAACTCTCCAGGTAGTGTTACCACGAAGCTATGTTCTTTAAGCCAAAGCTACTTGGCTTAAGAAGCTTATAAACTTCACCAGCTATGTCCATGGTGACTAATATCCTTGAATCAACTCTATTCATTTTACAAAACTAGAAACTATACCGTGTGTTTTTGTGACACTTCTAAGTTGCTTGAACTAGACAACTTAACTAAAAGACCTTACAAACTAGTACACAGGATAAACCTACAGAGTTTGTAATCTCATTGGAGCAACTTTATAAAAGCTATTGGGGTATTTATAAACTCTGCAAAGTATTCACAGGGCTCTCAGAGGTTCGAGTTTTTTACGGAATACATTCAAAATTAATTCCCCTGACATGTCCCAGATTTTGAAGGACAAATGACCAAAATAAATTCAGCAGCTCCTGGCCAAGTCGTTTTTGACCATCCAACTTTCAAAAGAGAAAAAATAACGAGGCCAGATTCTGCTCTCAGTTGCAGCAATGCAAATTAGAATAATTCCTTTAGCTTCAAAGCACTTAGTCTAATTAATATCAAAAACTTTCCTCCAAAATCTTACTCTGAGAGGATAAATGATTTTTTTTAGTCTGTTAAAGGAAGATCAATAGCAGGCTTGTGGAATCTCACTCATAGTCTTACCCTATCTGTCTCACATAACTGACTTCGCAGACATACTTACCATTCTTACAACTTCTGTAAGACCTCTCACAGGGCTTATAATGTTCTCCAAACCAGAGCTCTCAGAGGTTCAAAATGTTCTTAACAAGTAACTCCAAAATCAACCACCTACGCTTCTTTTAAAAAATACAACCAAGTATGCCTGGGCACCAAATTTCATTGAAGTGTAAAACCAATTTGCGATTTCTGGGCCAAATCAATTTTTCAGATACGTTTTCCAAAAGAACATATCTGGATACTTTTCAAAACTACAAAATCCACCAAATATTTTTAAGCTCTCCAAATTAAAAACATACCGTCTATTTACAGGAGTCAAACTTAAAGAACCGCAGTAACACCACAAAATCCCCCAGCATAAGAATAAGCACAAGACATTTTATACTAAAAGAACTTTTCAAGTGAGAGAGGGGTCAGATAGGTACTAAAAAAATTGTTTTACCACCTAACCTACTGATTTTATTTATAGGCTTTGTACTATAGTGTTTTCGATTTTCAAAGACTGTTACCAATATTATCGAAAGCACTGCCTACATGTGAAAATTCCACTGGTGGAACTGTTCTATTATCAGAAGCTACTGTACCTGTGCACACAACTTTTCTCCCATCAATGGGATTAACTAATCTTCACCATCCCGCAAATTAGGTACAACAGATACAGTTTTATACTACTGAAGTAGTAAGGGTAAAAACAGGGAATCCTCTATCCCTTTTAAAAAGGGTGCATAGGAGGGCTGAGGAGGAGGAAGTTGACTTTATACACAAAAGGCACCCAATCCATCTTTCTCTTTTGAGGGGGAAAAAAATTGATAAAAAACAACTTACCAAATTTCAGCCAGAATAGATTCTAGAGACCAAATTAGAAACTGATGATATTAATGGTTTGTAATGGAAATGATGTCAGAGCCTTAGTTACAAATGTTCAAATGTTTGTGCTCTCAAAATAAAAAAGTAAACAGTGAGCTCAAAGTCAAATGATTATTCTGAGCAATTACGCAGAATTTGTACAAAGCACACTGGAAAAAAAAAATGTGGGCATGAGAGGTGAGACACTCCCAAATTACAATTCACTGGCTTACAGGGAGAAACTCTTCAGAATTTAACATCCTGGATATGGTGACTGTAGCTCCGGCCATCCAAGGTAGAGAAATACGCTTTCATGTGTGGGAATCACAAATGTGGTCGGGCAACCAGTGCCAAAGAAGTCTTTTTTTTTTAAATGCCTTGGCTTTACTAGCTCGCAAATGAAGAGGGTGGTGCTGTAATGACCACTGACGTCACTGATATTGTAATGCTGCCACTGTAACATAACGCTGCTACAATAAGCTAAAATAAATATGCCGGGAAGACATGCTTCTGGGTTGGTGTAAGGCAACAGGCCACTTCAGTATTAAGAGGCGATCAAAGTATGCCATACTTGACGAAATCTGGTTTCTGCAATAATTTCCCGATCCAACTCTGGACCTCACTGCACGAAAGTGGATACTGCACTGCATTCTTGGAGACAGGCTCCAAGCTTGCAAATCTACAACGAGTCTTTTCCTTGTCGTCAGAATCAGGTTTGAGTATGCGTTGAGTAACGTCTATACTGGATATTCAAGTCCATCCTCCCATTTGCTCTAACGTATGGCCAATCTGTTTGTGCCATGTGTCCCAGTTATAATAGGTTTGTCGCCTGGCACAGTTAAAGGACAAGAGCAAGGCTTTAGCACAATTCATAACACAAAGTTAAATCCTGCATATGCGGCAAAAGGAAATGTAACTGTATATATAGTATAGATGGAACTTTACTTCCAACTACCTGCTCTTCATCCCATAACTGGGTTTGGGGATAAGAAGAACCAACTCTGTCCTACGTCCACCACCTGGGACTCCTGCCAGGCCAAACCAGAATGCAGGTTCCCAACTTAGTATCCAATATGGCCCAAGAGGAAATAAACCAGCAAACAGCATAGCTATGTAAAACCAGCTCTTTCATCTAAACTACAGGGCTACGCCAATGTGCCCATGCCCTCTAACTCTAATACAATTTTTTTTCAAAGCTGGTACTACACAGGCATTAAATGTACTGTTCTACCAGAGCCTGCTGCCTACCCCCTAAGTTGCCCCTAGAGAAGCTACTCTGCTTTGCCTCCTCCCCTCCCGCATCAAATTCCCTACTTCCTCCTCCCCGTCTCAACTGCATGCATCAGACCTCTCTCTCTAGAGGGTACACACACCTTGAGAGACATTTTCCCTACTGACCCCAAATATGGGTGCATGTAGATAGGAATTAGTTCTCCAATCCAGAATGGCTCACCCTGCATTACAACTACCAGCACAAAATGAACACAAGTGCAGTGGTGCTGGAACAATTTTTATAGTAGGGGTGCTGAAAGCCACTGAACAAAACTGTAAACCCTCTATATGATGGAAACCACTTCAAGCCAGGGGGTGCTTCAGCACCCCCAGCACCGCTAGTTCCAGCACCTATGCATAAGTGGCGTACCTACTACCCATGTCCAACCACAGAGCAACGACTGGCATAAGAGGTTAAAGAGAGTCCAACAGCCTCCAATGAAGGAGTAAGAATGTGCTCTAACTTTTTGTCCATGGCCTTTAAAAAAAAAAAAAAAAAAAAAAAAAAAAAAAAAAAAAAAAAAACACTCTTCCCCAAGCCAGGTGGGCTTGCTAGGGGGGCAGGTCTACACTTAAAACACTGCATCAGAGCAGCTGTACCGCTATAGCACTTAAGTAAAGACGCTCCTACATCGATGGGAGAGTTTCTCCCGTCTGCATAGTTCATCCACCTCCCCAAGAGGCAGTAGCTATGTCAACAAGAGAAGCTCACCCGTAAACATAGCACTGTCTACTGGAGGGTGGGGGGAAAGAGAATAGGTCGGTATAACTACATCGCTCAGGGTGTGGGTTTTTCACATCCCTGAGCAACGTAGTTATAAATATGTAGGTCCATAGCATAGACCTGGAGCTAGTTTTCCCTGCTGCATTTTGTCCATCTATGGCAGCCAGTTGTGTCCTGAATAAAAAGTCCTACCTATCCCTGCAGGACACACCACCATAGAAGCAAAAATGTATTGCCTGGACTAATGCATCTAATATTATTTGTTTTTAATGACAGAATGGACTTTGGTTCACATCTTGTTGTTCATATGCCTAGTTTCATCAGGTTCTCAGACACGTGACCAGTCAAGTAATACTAAATGAAGACCAATCATCTTTCTGGATTTTTGATACATGCAACCATCTCTGATCACTGCAAATAATTTGAAATGATGATGAGCCCATCAAAGAGTATGCATTTCAGTCTTAACATAGGTACTGAAAAGTAACAGTTTGGCTAAAGATCAGAATAATAGTTTCTCAATCTAGAGGCATATGCTAACCACCAAGCCACGACGCTTCATTGTGTGGTTAATATTACAGATTTGAAATGGGATGATGGTAAATTGTAAACCTGGAGTAATGCAAGCCACCACCTGGTAGATACTTGATAAGGGCTTAAATAAAATACATTAGAGAAATGGAAGAAAGACTGTAGAATTAAATAAAGAACTCACTAAATCTTGTCACCTTGTTCACTTGAGTAGCCCTGTTGAAGCCAAGAATGATTTGGCCCAAGAACAAAATATAGGAGGATCAGAACCTGTTATTTATTATCCTACAAACTGAGAGACATGTTTTCCTACTAGACCACTTGCAGCATTGTAATATATAGCAGTAGTTTTCAACCTATGGTTCACAGATCCCTGGGGGTCCACAGACTATGTCTAAGATTTCCAAAGGGGTCTGCTCCTCCATTTGAAATTTTTAAGGGCCCATCAATGAGAAAAAGGTTGAAAACCACTGATATAGAGAGTAGTGGGGAGTGGGGTGGGCAGGAAGAGCCAAAAGTATACAAACAAAACATGTTCTCACAGTCCTCATGAGATCATTAATGCCAACAGATAATAGTTTAGAGAGAGAACTCCTCTGAGAAATCTTTGAAGTCTTCAATACAGCATTCCAACAGCTAATGCTAATGAGATTTGTTCAAAAAACTTTTAAAAACTATTCCAAGATGCCTTCATTTATTTTATGAATCTTCTTGATCAAATGGCTTCAGAAAAATCACAGTTCTACTCATTTCTAGACTAAACTCCTTATGAAACTAGGTACGGATTTAAATTAGTATTTTGTTATCAGAGGAGTGCACTGAGTCTGAGCTTGTCCATCCGACAACATGCAGCTGTAACATAGCTTCTGTAACTACAGATTATAGAGATTCAAATAAACACCCTGAATTCCACAGCATCTTTCATCTGAGGATCTCAAGTACCTTACAATTACTAATTCTCACAATATGTCTAATGACATTTAGCAGGAGGTCTGTACACCCCATTTTAGAGATGGGCACACAAACCAGTCAAATTACTTGACCCAAGCTGCACAGAGAGCTAGCAGCAAATTTGAGAATAAAAACCAGGAGTGTTAAATGCAATTTTCCTGTGCTAACCACTACAACACACTGGTCTCTGACTTTTCACACTAAGCAGTATAGTGTATATAGGCACCAACCCAAAAAGTGGCCATCCTAGCAGAGAGACAGAGAGAGAGAGAGAGAGAGAGAGAGAGAGAGAGAGAGAGAGAGAGTGTGTGTGTGTGTGTGTGTGTGTAAGCAAGAATCACTGGGAGGCTTCGTCGTGTAATGATCAGAGCAAAACCACTGGGAATCAAGACTCCTGGTTTCTATTTTCAGCTCTGCCACTGGATTTTCAGCCTGACCATAGTCATTTGACTTCTCTGTGCCTCAGTTTACTAATTTATAAATCTGTATGTACTAATACACGCATTCACTCACTCGCTGTCACACACACACACATATGCACACAGGGATATTGTATCTTTGCTGTTTCATAGAGTGCTTTGAGATCCTTAAGTGAAAGAAGCTAAGCGCTAAAGCGAAGAATTACTCTTATAAATTCCAATATTCCATAGTCACCACTGGTCCCTATTGTTCTGTGCATGGATCTCTCCCTACCTGTGCAGCAGGTGGGAGCAGTCACTTCCATAACAGCCTACCCCCGGAGGGATTGGGGAGCCACACACAGGAAAGGGGAGAACCAGGGCAATGAGTGTACTCGGCACATCATCTCCCCAAACCTGTAGCAACAAGGAACCTTTGCAAAAGTTAGCATATTTTGAGGCTGTCTGAACTTTTGCACAGAGCCCTGATTATGGGAGCTCTGCCGACAGCTGCCAGCAGGGGAAAGCACAAGAGGGATGTATGGAAGTGTCACTGTGCCATGCCTTTGTTACACATTCTGTCAGGGAGTGGCTCTCTCCTGACCAAACAAGCGGGTGGGAACTCTAAGAGAAATCTCTGGCATCCTACATGAGGGGTTATTTTCCATAAAGAAAAATGGTGTGGCCTATTTTATTATCCAGTGGAAAGAAAAACCTTTTGGCTCATCTTTATGCCACACTTAAGGGGACAGAAAAAAGCTAGAGCAGCATTTATTGGTTCTGCCCTGTAGAGAAAAAAAATATATAAGAGCACGAACTGAGCTCAGACCCAAAGATTAATTTGTTGATTGTCTCACTGGATCCTGAATTACAAGCAGCTACAGTTTTGTTATCAATATTTAATCACCATTTAACTCTGCCATGCATTAAGAGTTGAAATTTTAAACTAAGTGTAACTTTGCAAAATCCTTTTGTGTTGATTTTTTTCTCGTTAGGGGTTTTCTAAAGGATACTATCTCTGCTATCTTGAAAGTCTGCATGTACCTTTTGTTATCAATAATGTACAACTTTAGTAACATGTTTTTGCACTTTCCAATTTTGCAGCATGCAAGCTATTCCTGACTTACAATGCCCACTGAATTTGTTTGATTACCGAAAATGCCTTTTTGTAACATTTAAACAAATGACTACTGCAGGAAAACTAGTACTATTGAGCATATTTCTCTATAAATACATTTCCCTCCCCCCCCCTTAAAGGGAAAAAAAAATCAATATTTTAACTCCGATTCTCACTTTGAAGAAAGCTGGCTCTGGTTTGTAAAGCAATTTAATTAGACATTATGATTAATAATGTTAAATAAAGGAGAATACAAACATCTGAATTGCGAAGGTTTAACCATCAAAACCCTTTACTATGTTTATTCAGTTATTTTTGTCACTGTGTGCATTCTTCAGAGCTCTCACAGAAAATATCTAGAGCAAAAAAATCTACTGCATCACCCCTGTCTTCTCATCCGAATTTGTATGCCTGAGACCAGATTTCCACGCAGTTCTGGGAAGTAGAGCCCATACAACTGTTCTTGAAGAAGTGAAGAGCACTGCATTGTGAATGCACTGAGCCACTTTAACTACTAACACAGAAGATGGGATTCACCTGAAATTCAGCAATCAAGCAGCTGAGCTCCATTTCAAATCAACCAAAAACCCTTCCCCCCCTTCTTATTTCAGTGGCACCACTCTAGCTAGGACTCCGTGACCATTTCCATTACAAACTCCTCTTCCCATGTTTTATCATCTTTGCAGTGTCAATTCCCACCACGTTGAAACTCGATCTGCAACTTGTCAGACCAGGTGTCAATTGTTTTGTATTTATTTTATATTGTGTAGAAACAGAGACCAGTTCCGCTGCCACTGAAATCATCATGTAAAGTCATGCCATTGGCTTCAATGGAAGCAGGACAAGACCCATAATTGGCCACGGAATCAGGTACTCCACTTGTGCATGTATGTACTGTAGCTGATCACTGAAACAAACTACAAAGGGAAAAGCCAGTTACCTGTTCCCTAACTGGTGCTCTTTGAGATGTGTTGCCCATGTCCATTTCACATTAGGTGTGTGTGCTCGCCACATGCGCCGGGGCCGGAAATTTTTCCCTCAGCAGTATCCGAAGGCAAGCGGCTCTGGCACCCTCTGGAGTGGTGCCCACATGGTGCGGTATAAGGGGCACCGCTGGCTTCCCTGACCCTCAGGTCCTTCTTGACGGGAACTCCGACAGTGGGGAAGGAAGGTGGGTCATGGAATGGACATGAGCAACATCTCTCAAAGAACACCAGTTACGGAACAGGTAACTGTCTTTTCTTCTTCAAGGGCTTGCTCATGTCCATTCCGCATTAGGTGACTCCCAGCAGCTCCCGTGGAGGCGGGTAGGAGTTCACAGCTGCGCAGATTGTAATGCAGCTCTGTCGAACCCAGCGTCGCCTCTGGACTGCTGGGTGATGGCATAATGAGACATGAACGTATGGCCCGAGGACCATGTCGCATCTCTACAGATGTCCTGGATCAGGATGTGCGCCAGGAAGGCCGCGGAAGACACCTGTGCTCTAGATGAATGGGCCCTGACGATCGGTGGCAGCAGGACCTTTGCTAGCTCGTAACAGGTCTTTATGCAAGAGGTGATCCAGTTGGAAATCCTCTGCAAAGAAACCGGAAGGCCCTTCACCCTATCCGCTGTAGCGATGAAGAGCTGGGTTGATTTACGGAAAGGCTTGGTACGTGCCAAGTAAAAAGCCAAGGCCCTCCGGATGTCCAGACGCCTCTCCTCAGCAGTCCTGTGCGGCTTGGGACAGAACACTGGCAGGAATACATCCTGGTTCACGTGGAAGGAAGATATCACCTTCGACGGGAAGGCTGGGTGGAGCTGCAGCTGGACTTTATCCTTATAAAACACTGTGTAAGGCAGTTCCAAGATCAAGCCCTTAATCTCTGAGACTCATCCGACATCCCTTGCCACCAGGACATCCCTGCCACCGACATCTTGCCGACATCCCTGCCACCAGGAAAACTACCTTCCGGGACAAGTAAGAAAGAGAGCAGGAGCCCAGCAGCTCGAAAGGCAGGACGGTGAGCCTGAAGAGGACCAGGTTAAGGTCCCACTGTGGGACACGGGCCCGAACCTGTGGGTAAAGCCTCCCGAGGCCCCTCAGGAACCTGATAGTCATGTCAGGAGAAAAGACCGTCTGACCTTGGATCGGCTGGTGGAATGCAAAGATGGCCGCAAGGTGCACTCTGATGGAAGAATGCACCAGTTGGTTCCTGCGCTGGTTCCTGAGCTGCAGTATGCACTGAAGAATGCGAGGGAGAATTACTGCGCTCTGACACCCAGCGGGAAAGCCTTGTCCACTTGGCCAGGTAAATTAGTCTTCTGAATGGCTTCCTACTTCCCAGGAGGACCTGCTGGACCTCCTCTGAACAGGTACACTCCTCCGGGTTCAACCACGGAGCATCCACTCCAAGAGGTGTAGGGACGCGACGTTGGGGTGTAGGAGTCAACCGTGATTGTGTGACAGCAGGTCCAAACAGTAGGGAAGGTGCCAGGGAGGGGCCACCGCCATGTTCATGAGCGTGTGGAACCAGTGCTGGCGAGGGGAAACGTGGACACTTCCGCAATGAGGCCTGTCAGGGCCTGAAACCTGACAAACAGCAGGAATGCTCTCGCCCAGGTCGATTCAAGCCTGGCCCCAATTAATTCTATCCTTTGAACTGGAACTAACATGGATTTTTTGTGGTTGACCAGTAGTCCCAAAGAGCAGTGACATCACGTTGGACCTGAGCCTTGGAGTTGCCTTTGACCAGCCAATCATCGAGGTATGGGTAAATCTGGATGCCCTGACGCCTGTAAGAGCCCCTGAACCTCCTGCTCGAGAAGACTCCCTGAGAAGGGTCCCTGAAGTTGATGAAGGCCCACCTCTGTGTCCAGGCTTCCAGGCAAGGAACAGGGTGGGCTGCATCACTCGACATGAGCCGAGGCCCGACTTCCCGATGGGGGAGATGAGCTGCCTGGCGTGGGTCTTAGCTCACCCCAGCCCTGTCCTTCCCCTTGCGGGGAGTAGGAGACCATCCTCCACCGGCCTTCAACTTCTTGGCCGGAGCCATGGACGGAGATCGGTGCCGGCTTGCTGATGGCGCAGCACTATGCACCGATGCCGTGGCGCTGGGTGCTGAGTCGGACCTTTGCTCCGGGGCTAGAGGGAGCGCCGACTCCATCAGGAGCGCTCCGAGTCTGATCTCAAGCTCTTAGTCCTAGGTTTAAAGGACTTGCAGATTTGACGCTTATCACTTATGTGCCCTTCACCAAGGCACCTGAGACAGCTACTATGCAGATCGCTCACGGGCATGGGCCGTTTACAGCAATCGCAGGGGTTAAAGCCTGGGACTAAGAAAACTCGAAACTACTGCTAAGGGCTAACTAACTCAACTACTAACTATGTATACTAACTTTACAAGAACTCTAGTTCGTACAAACAAAGCCTAAGCAATGCTAGTAAGAGCAGCGAACGTTCCATGCACCGTCACTGGTGGCAAGAAGGAACTGAGGGTCGGGGAAGCCAGCGGTGCTCCTTATACTGCACCATGTGGGCGTCACTCCAGAGGGCAGCAGAGCCGCGCTCCTACGGATACTGCTGAGAGAAAAACTTCCAGCACTGGTGCATGTGGCGAGCACACTCACCTAATGTGGAATAGATATGAGCAAGCACTCAAAGAAGAAGTGGTAGATTCTCCAAGAGGTCTTCAAATCAAGTCTAGATGCTTTTCTGGAAGATGTGTAACAACAAGTTGTGCTTTAGTCAAAACACAAATTACTGGGCTTAATACATGGGGGAACTGGATTAAATGTGATATGCAGGTCAGACAAGATGATTTAATGGTCCCTTCTGGCCTTATACATTGTGATTCTTACTCATTGAAGCTACTTAGCGTTACATGATGTTTGCAAGAGGACAAGCCCAAGCATGTGTTATGCCATGGCTACTGTAATACAAAGTATCTTTGCTTTTGCAGAGATGTAGGTCAGAAACTTCAGGTTAGTTTAAAACATTGCTTTGTACTGCAAATAGTATTCCTAAACTCACATAGGTCATGTAATATGATGTCTACATATTGCAGCATAAGCTCTTCTTTACAAGCATACTGTAAAGCATGAGGGGGTTTGATGTATCCCAGTGTGCAAAGATTTTCGTTATGCATCAGGCCAATTTAAAATCAAACCAAAAGGAGAAACAAAACAGCTCTATTCCTTGGACTGTGAGCTTCTCAGGGCAGGGTCTGCCCTGATCAAATGTCTGAAAAATACCTAAGACATCCTAGGCACCCCTTAAGCAAACAATAATAATATCCACATTCCAAGGGAAGGCATACCGTGTTGCTGACATAAACCACAGGAACAGCCATAGATTGCAATATTCGCTTGAACTCCATGAATTTCATCCTGCCTGAATAGATTTTTTTTTTTTTTTGGCAACAAAGAGCTAAAGAACACATTATCCATAAATCTATTTTAATTTGAAACAGAAGAGAATGCGTCGGGATTTTTTCCTTAACATGTATTTTAATAAATAAATAAATAAAAATGGCTCTAATTCTTTGATACATTTAATCATTCTGTAAAATTCTAAATTTAAAATGAAATCATCATTTTATATTCAAAGAAGGTCAAGAGAACAGCACTGACATCACAGCGAACGGCAGCCACCGTTTAACGGTTACATCAGTGTTGCTTGTTGCTATGGTGCTTAACCGACTATTAATTTCTGAAAGAAGGTGATTATAAAGCAGCCATATGAACCTCTGTCAGATGACACCACTTCAATACCAAACACTGACATGTGTTACTCCTGTCTTCTGCAAGTTAATTTTATGAATCACTACTTTTGTGATGTTAATATTCCTTTCTAACTTTAAACTTACAGAACTCAACAAAAAGAAACGCAAGGAGTTAAGGAAGAAGTAAAGGATTTTCATATTGTTTTTAAAAAAAGAATGCTTTCAGGGAGCTGATTTTTTTTTGTTTTGGTTTGGTTTTGTTATGCCCCAAAAGACCAAAAAGCATGTATTTCAACTGTTACAAGAATAAGAAGTAGTAACCAGATTAAGAGCCAAATTCTGCTCTTACACTGTTGTGTTAGCCCGAATCAAAGCAGCCATAATACCAATTTGACCATCCCTCGGGATTCATCTTATGTTATTGAATCTTCAGCTGGCTAGGAGACTGAAGCAACTCTGACACCCCTCAGAGGAGTGGGGAGGAGTGGGGCATCTTTGAGAGAAAGAGGGCATGACATGATTCCCAGCTGCAAGGAGAGCCAGTTGGATAATAGACAGCCAACATAAATTAGAGAAGATTACTTTCATATAGACCGAGGACAAGATTGGTGGCCAAATGGCCCCAGAGGCAGCTGGGTGTGAGCCAAAAGGGCCACCTATGTGTTTCTTTCCCTATGTTTCAACTGAGGGTCTAACCCATTGGTTTAGTTGGAGATGAACACGGTTTAAAAGTTAGGGCAGAATACGGTTCGAAAAACTTCGTTAGAGCCCAATCCTACAGTCCTTACTCACGCAAATATTCCCATTTAAATCCAGGGGCTACTTCCGCAAGTAAGGAATAGTCATGGGTTTTGCACGATTGGGCCCATATATAGGCAGGTCAGTCTATACAAATTAAGTGCAAAATGGTATTTGTATTTACCTACTTTAGTTGCTTCTGCAAAGCAATCTTCAGTTACAGCCACCCAAAAAGGTCACTCTTCTTACCCTGGAGACAAAGAGGATACCACAATGTCATTGGCAGATCAGTACTAGCGACAACATCTGAAGCATTGTCATTGTTACCACATTAGCAAGTACAAACATAAATAAAACAACAAATGAATTCAATTGTGTTTAATGGTGAATGACTTTCAGAGAGAGTTAATAAAAACAATAAAGTCACAGGACTGCTGCTTATCAGTACCAGCCAGCGTGAGGCTCTTCGGTTCAACAAGAACAATGTGGTGTTTGGGGGGGAGGGAAGGGAGGGAGAGGAAAAAAATCCCTGAAGATGAGACATCTTTGTTCTCTACCATAAACTTTCTTAATCTTGATGTCTATCAATTTAGTTTCACTTTGAATAATATATGACTCACGTCCTTTGTTTCAGAACCCAGACTTGCTTGAATAGGTCTCTGCTTAGTTAATTTTTTTGTATGTGTTTGTAACCCCTGTAATTCTATTTATGTACTCTCTCTCTGCCCCTCCCCTCCCCTTTCCAAAAGATACAGTTCTAGAGCAGATGCATCATTCATGCTTAATTCAGAAAGTATTTTACTTGTATTTGGGGTGTTTGTGTCCTCTTTTTACACCAAGTGCAGAGGGTTAAGAAGAAAAATGGGTGTCAGTAAAAAATAGAGCAGAAAGGAAAAACAACAGCAAGTGTGTTACAACGTATATCGCTGCATCTTGTGTACTCTCTTATGCAAAACACTATGTAATCCTTTAAGAAACATGACAATCTGCCACTTTCTGTTCATGTAATTGGGATCAACATATGGTACAAGAGAAAAGAAAAACATTTGTTTATTAATTTAGATCAAGTTACTAACAGTGTTTAGAATTAATTCCATGTCAATTGACCAAAAGCGTTAATAGAATAAAAACTAACAATTTCACTGAAATGTTCATTTTCTAAACAGTGTGCCGAAGAACACACAAAATCTAATATGTTAATTCAGTAGAGACAGACAAATATGCAAGCATTTGCTGATCTACACAATAAAACATGAAACAGAAACTCAACGAAATTTTGGTGTGTGAAATAATAAGGCTGTATAAAACTTTGTTTCACAAAATTCACACAGTAAAGGTGGGGTCTCTTGGAAGTGTTTGTGAAACTGATCAACTGACAGAGTATGCCATTTCCAGGATCTGGTGCAGCTTTTTGCCATCCATTTCACTCTGGGGTAAAAATCAGAATTTTCACCAAAGCCTTTCAGATGGAAATTCACTTATTTACCATTTATTTCGCAAAGACAGAATTTTCATAATTGCATGTCACCTTTTCACCTCTGAAAAGTGACATTTTTAGTAAGACAAAAATGTTTAAAATCAAGATGAAAACGGAAAGTACTGTATTTTGATTTTTTGCTAATTTGCAAAAATTAGAAGATTTTTTTAATACACATCTAATGAGAAGTTTTACATAGTTCTAATAATAAAATATCGGAGACTAAGGTCCAAGACCTATAAGTGCTTGCAAGCAGTCCCACTGGCTTCAATGGGATTACTTCTGTAAGTAAAGATTTTCTAGATTGAGGCCTGAAAAGACAGGCACAATACTACTGTATAATAGGCAGGTCTCACTTTCACTACACTATGTAAAACATCAAAACCTTGCAAGTAAAATACACGAACGCTGACATACTACTACTTACTGTTAGAGTCACAGCAATAAAGGTTTTTATTCCACTTTGCTGTAAATGTGATCTTGATCTAGGGTGACCAGATAGAAAATGTGAAAAATCAGGACAGGGGTGGGGGGTAATAGGCACCTATATAAGAAAAAGCCCTGAATATCAGGACCGTCCCTATAAAATCGGGACATCTGGTCACCCTATCTTGAGCAGGTTCTTTAAATCTATTTTCATGTTTATCAGCTCTATTGTATCTATTTTCTGGATGGTTCAGGCAAACCTGTGGTATTACAGTTTGCAACACAGAATAGACTTGCAGGACACAAGTAGACCATATTAAAATTGAATTTTTAAAAAACCAAAGTAGCTGAACATGACTACTTCGAATAAAGTTCTCTCTTGGTAACGTCTCAAATCCTATATAACATTTGCCTATTTTTCTAAACACCTGCGGAGCATATTCAGTACACAGCTACCAAAAAAAACCCCAAACTAGTGTTTGCTCAAGGGAGGCGAGCATGGTCTAGCAACTTGAACACAGGGCTAGAAGCAAAGATGATTATTTCAGTTCTGCCAGGGAATCACTCACTGACTGGGTATGTGTTCTTGGGCTTAGGTCTACGTTTTCCAAAAAACACAAGTTTGAGCTGCCTGAGAACCCCAAAACTTTGACATGCAAATTTAGGCCCCTATCCTGCAAACATCTGTACACATGAGTAACTTTATGTATGCAGGTAGTCGGACTGACTTTAATGGCACTGCAGACATGAGTAAAGTTACTAACAAGTGTAAGTATTTGCAGGATGGGGATTTTAGTAGACAGGATTGAAATGTTTGGCCTTAACCACTCTGTGTCTCAGTGTATCCACCGGTGAGACGGGGAGAATGCAGGAAACGCCTATCTTTGCAATGCACTGGGAGATCTTTGGCTAAACGTTATTTTTACTGTCATTTGTTAAAGCAGGACTGTTTGGGGGAGCAGATTGTCATGAAAACAAAACAAAAAATACAGTGCCGGCCATGATTCTCAATGCATTAAGAGCCTGATCCAGTGCCTACTGATGTCAGCGGAAAGCCTCCCCTTGATTTCAGTGGGACTTGGATTGGGTTCTGACTAGTCACACTGGCCCTGAGCCTGCTCCCACTGAAGTCAAAATAAGCTTTGCCATTGAGCTCACAGTAGGATTGTACCCTACTAGCTTCATCCTGCAACCTTTACTCACGCGGGTAGTTTCTTCAGTGGGACTAATCGTCTCCGTAAGAGCGAGTTGTGTGAGTGCTGCAGGGGCCCAAATTGTGAGTGATGATTATAAAGCTATATTCAATCAATAATCTAAATCAGACATTGAAATCGAGGGGCCTAGGGAGGAAGATTGTACTAATTATACAGTAGTACTTTATAGTACTAGAGCATGTGTGAGGCATTATACAGAAGCCAAAATGTGATGAACAAAGTCCCTCCTCCCTCACATACTGGCTCCCTTGAGTAACTTTACACAGGTGAGTAGTATCTCAATGAGACTTCTCACTTGCAGAAAGTTGCTTACGGGCATAAGTGTTTGCAGGATCAGGGCCAACATCCCTGCCTTGAAGAGCCTACAAGGGATAAATATGATTAGAAACCAAAACCTCTGGGGAAAAACTCCATTTCAATACCTAGAAAGCAGTCTCTCTTTTTAAGACAGTTTCAGAAATCTGATTTAGTATTTATTGATGGATTGATTTTTGTTAGCGACAACTTTAGTTTCACAACTGAATATATTAACTGAACATTTCTGTTTTAATTATTTACTGCAAGGCTTCCTGGAAGCACTGAAATATAAACATCTCAGAACCACAATTGGCATTTTTTAAATTGTGAGGTCCAATAATGGAATAATACAGACTATTTTTTTCCTTCAAATCTAACCAAGTTATAGTTAAGTCTAGACAACTAGGCTGATATTTTCCTTCATTATCTGTTATCTTTATGATTTTATTTTGTTTTGGAGTGTGGGGGGGGGGAGCTTAGTTTGAAAAAAAAATTAAGGGCTGCACAGAAGCCAAAAATGAATTAATGTACTTTTATATCCTATTTTGTTTATAGTTCAACTTTTTTTTAATTTAGAGAATCTGATGGGCATAATGATTTTGCTAAACAATGACTAGTAAAGAGGTGCTCATAGGCCTTCATCAGAAATGGCCTCTTAAACCAGAGTTGAAGTCTGAGAACCTAAAAAATTTAAAAAATTGAATAACTTAAAGACTACAGTATAGAAGTGGTTCCACAATAGTTATCAGGATGGTGATTTTTTTTATTCTGCGATATATATTGACTGTTATGAGATACTGGAGGCGCCATATTCTGACCCAGGTGTCATTATTACCTATTTGGAAAGTGAAATGTAGGTGGAATTGCAAAGTGTGGAAGGCAGGGTGCGTTTATTCACCTGGTCTTTGAAGAAGGGTAGATGGATTGTGCCACAGGCAAATGCATAGTGTTTGTATTTGCTGATGTGCTGCTGTTTGGTGGAAGACGTGAGCTGCTCATATTGCACTTTGAGCATCCAGCAAATTATTAAAAATCAAAGCCCACATGTGGGCACTTTTTATTTATTCTAAAATTGAAATAAAATAAATATCATGAGGATAAAGCTAAGCCCTGAAAATTTCCTCCATTTAAAATAATAATATTACATTTCATTTCTATCACAATGGTGGAAAAGAAACACTCAGTTTTGATCAACATCCCTATACTAATCGCAGTTCATGTAATTTTTTTTAATCAATCATATATAATACAAGTACAGCTAACAGGCAAGTTAAGTACACATTGCTTACTGTACAAAATTTGAACTATGGCCATAAGTCTAGCATCTTTCACTGACAGACTGGTTATTTGACTCGTATAAATTACTTAGCATAAGAGAGCTACTAGCCCTTTTTGGTTTCTTCAGACTTAAGGACCATAACATGTTCCCAGAGAGTATCAAACCTGTCAAATGTCCAATCAAATGATAAGAGAACATCTTACAGAATGTTGAGAGAGCAAAATGATCAAACCTTACAGTGCATTTTAGCCTTGCAACATCTTCACGGTTTCTTAAAATGACTCTTCATACATTAGTTAATGCCAACCATTAACCATTTTGAGGCTGTGTTATAAGTCTCATCTTGAATCTTGACCTCACATATAACTGAAGTAGTCATATGAAAGATTCCTCCCCAACCACTGTGGAACAGCCACTGACTCTGTAGTCTTACAGTGTTACTCTGGCAACATTTAAAGACAAAAAAGTGTTACTTTCAGTACCCACAACTGTGAACTCTACCTTTCAAAACTACACACTTCTGAACCCAAAACTACACAATTCTGAACACACTCCCACAACCCACTAGTGCGTGGTGCACTCCTTTTGCGACTTGTGTGCTATTGATTATTTTATTTACTCATTTTTGGTTTAACAGAAATGAACCTTCTAGCTTTCTTGGCTTCAAACATAATATACGTATCCACATTTTACAAATGCTCCATTGCGTGATATTTTGCTCTTCACAGTGTCCATTCTTTTGAACCGTCTGTGCTAGTATCCTTCAGATTCTTGTGAACTTACATTTTGAATCTTTTTTCATGCGAGACAGATAGCACTAGTCTAAACTGTTATCCCTCCCCCCCCCCTCTCTCTCTCTACGTAAAAGTCTTCAGCCTGCCAAGAAATCAGCAATGCAGAAGCCTGCCCATCTTTACAGGGGAAAAAAAGCTACTCTCTCTTACCTTACAACAAAGTGATATCCTTGGTCATGGTCATGTGAAAATATTTTTGAGGTATCCTTTAACAGCCTTTAAATATTGAAGCCTAAAAACAATATTTGCTGTTTTACCTTTGAAGCTTTAACAAAAGCTTTGTTTTAGCATTTACCTTAGTGTGCAATAAGAGTTAATAATCAAATCCATCCCAACCCCCACAAATGTTAAACAAAAAGATAAAAGAAATGCAAATAGCTATTGTCATGGAAAGTTAAAGTACCTGTCTGTATTTTTAAGTGAAAACTATTATCTCTATCAATCAAAATTTAAGAATACAATAGCGCTAATCACACAAGGTGCTTTGACTGAGGTACTTTTCCTCATAAAAAGTTTTTTTTTAAACCAGAGTATAAAAGTAATATACTTACAATTAGATATGGTATTTGTAATTTTGTTATTAAAAACCCTCACCAGTCTTATTGTTAACAAATGCTTCTGAGTCTGTAGGCTGATTTGCACCCAAGAAGACCAAAGTCCCTACATATTTTAATAAGATTGATGAAATTTTATTCAGATGCTCACATTTTCCAACATGTGGTGGAACAGCACACTCTTCTGTTTGAGACGAGCTACTCAAATGAAGGAAATAGTTAATTGGTAACCAAAACTGCTACTGGCCTTGATACACATTTTCCACATTTCTCCAAATACTCTACGTATTACAACACTCTGCTTTGAAGATGTGCCCTTTGTCATTTTTTTCTTTGTTTTTGGTATAAATTCTCTCTCATTTGACTCTGAAAAGGAAACTGACATTCTATTACTATTAAAGCATGCACTGTATATACAGTAGAATGCATTGTACAAGCACACTGCACGGATTTTCTAGAAAGTCATTTTTAAAACTAATTTGTTCAGACTGAATCAGAAACGGAGCTGTAGAGTTAATAAGTACGAGAGCAAGCGACAGTAATTACATCTATATTAAAAGAGCTGGAGATTAAAATGCCTATAGTAAACAGTTAACCTAGGATGCCATTATGCAAACTGTTCTCTTGGAAGGATGTCTCCCACACTGAGCAGCAATAGGACTGTCATTTTTCCCCCTGCAATATCAGGTTCCCTACTCTACAGTCCTGGTACTCTGCATCATGGCTAACATCTCTAGTGTGCTATTAATATCAATGAAGAGACTATTCAATTTCCACAAAGAAAAACCTTCCTATTACAGCACAGACATTCTGGTGAGGACCCTTGCTTGGGAGACAATAAAGACAAGAGTTTCTTGCTGCTTTTACAGTTGTGTTGCACATTGTTTGAAAGCTTTCGGCAAACAATGGAAGCATTATCTTCAGGATAGTTACAAAACAGGATTTGTTAGTGCAAAGAATAAAGCTAAACTCTTTCCCCCCAGTCCCCCTCCCCCAAAAAACCTGTCTATTGCAATACAGTATTTAGCTCTACGTTCAAAGGTACACTCCAGAAGCACCTGTATTCTTGATCTAATTCACTGCAATAAACTACCTCAGCTGACCAGGACTGCTTTAAGGAGGACTGGACAATAAATAATATCAAGCATTTTGTGCATTTATAAAGAGGAAGAGAAACAAAAGTATCATATTTTAATGAAGTACAAACTTACCCATTAATGAGAAGGAGCAAGGCTTTGAGCTGGACAATAATTCCCAACCAACAGCAGAAAGTTGAGAGTTTGAAAACACGAAAGCACTTTAACTATCCAGGCTTTCTGTGCTTCAATTCTGGCTGCAGTGTAAGGAAGCAGGACTGAAGGTATGTGGTCTAAACACAACAAAAGCCACTGCCTTACTCTAGATTAAATATGCAGGAAGAGGCCCCTTTGCATAAACACAAACACTCAGCAAATGAGTAACTGGCTCAAATCAGACGCCTGCTGTGCATTCTACCTGTCCTGATCTCTGACAAGCTACACAGCCTGTTTAAGGGGATAGTAGCTAAAAAAGCACACAGCTAAATTCTGTGCTCACATAATACTAAATTATAACAGCAATAATCAATATGAATCATATTAATTTCTAATCTCGGAACTGTTCTGGCAAAATAAAATAAAATAAATTATTTGTCAGTCCCACATTGGCTTTACCACATACCCCACCAAAACAGAAACAGACCAAAACACCACCTGAAAATTCATTTTCACTCCTAATAAAAATTCATTAGAATTCCAGTCCATTCTTTTCCTAAAAGGGGACTTAAAATTAATAGGGAACAGTCACTGTTGAGTTAGAACATAAAATCTGAATTTCGACGATCTGTGCTGTCCCTCTATTTTCTGTTTTGTACATAAAAGACATTTCACATACAAAGTATAGTTTTAATTATTATACGTTTAATACACTCCTGTTTACTAGTTACGTGGGGGAAAGGAAGAAATTTCTGAAGATTTTTTTTTTAAATGTCATTTCTAAAATAGTCCTCATAAAAGTATCTCAAAAATATATTTACTTCCAAAAACAACTAAAATTACTAAAGACCATGTTTCCCACCAAACACCCCTAAGCATTTATTATTGCAATTAAATATACATAACGTAATGCCACAATGTATTCTCATTTCCAGAGAAAATAAATATGTTCTAGTCGCATTCATCCTTATACCCCAAGAATAGAATCAGAAAGCAAAATTTTTAAGCAATTGGAATTCACTAGTGTCCCTTCTTAACTTAAGGAGTCAAATCACATTGACCTTTTATTGTAAGTCCTAGCTACATGTTGGTTTTAGTAATTTAATTATTTTTTAATAACTTGCAGTATTAAACGATTGCTATTGAAACATAAATAAGATTATACTCCCCTGCCTTCTTTTCTAATGCTGCAGCCTACAGGGTGATATGTACTGTACACTACTGCCCTATGTTCCGTACCTAAATTTCATTCTGAAAGATCACTTACACAAAAAAGAGGATTTGGGCTTAAAAAGAGGCACCATATATTCGCTTGGATTCCAAAGCATGCAGCACGGCTGATTTGGTAAGATATTGGATTCCACTAACGATTCTAGTGAGGAACAAGCACTTTTCATTTGACTAACCTATTTTATTACCCTTCCTTGCACTCCTGTAGCATGAGGGGAGGAGGGAAGAGACAGTTTTTACTTTCCCTTGCATAAATTCACGATCAGAGCAAAAAGAAAAATAAAATTACCATCATGAGCCAGTAAAGTCTAACAGGATAAAAAAATCCTCCATGAAGGGATCCCACAAGAAATTTTAGAACCCCTATATTGTTCACTATTTTTGCATTGAAATGACCTTCCAAATAAGGTGTTAGATAATACGGTTCACACAGACGATAGTGATCTAACCTTGATGCAAATAAACCATAGAACAAAATTTAATCAGTATATCACTGTGTAAAAGCCTTTGTCCATCCCAATGGAGCTTCTAATGACTGTTTTGGCAGTTCTGGCTGGTAGTTATGCCTCCCTGCTCATATATATCTCATACTGGTTGAGCAGGCTAATGGAACTGCTGTTAGTGGAATCCAATATTAATGCTCTGTATCGTGCAAAACTAGATGCAACTGAATATATTATACAATTATAGGTAGTATCTAATTCCATAAGTATTAGATACTGGACTCTAAATTAATATTTTAATAAGGAAAGTGAAATAAATACCACATTTCAGGTAAGGTGTCTATGCATTCTGGATCTGCCAGTCTTCCTGATGTAAGACTGCTCTATACTGAAGCAAACAGAAAAGACATAAGACTCTGACAAAAATCTGTAGGCAAGCTTTAGATGCTGAGTGACACATACTGATGCACAGAGTCAAAGATGTCATCTTCATGCAAGCTCCACTAACTATAAGCTTGAGAGAAAATGAAGCAAAAAAAAAAAAAAAAAAATATGTGTGTGGGGTGGAGGGAATGGAGTAAGACCTCCAGAAAATAAACAGGGTGTACAGTTTCAAAGGCTACAGACACAGACATTTCATTGTTCAAGCCAATTATCAGTGGAAAATAATAACAACAGATGGATTCAGAGTCACTGACTTTTCATATGCACTTCATCTCTGCACAACAGATGATGAAATGCGAGAGCTATCTCAAAAAGGCAAAACATCTTTCAGTAAAAGAACTCTATACTCCAGATGGGGACCTTCTAAGGCAGCTGATTATCTTCTTATAATGTTGTAAGATAGACTTACTAAAACATTTCAAGAACTGATCAGATAGGATGAGTACAATGGCATCATTATTAGAAGTAGTCTCTTCAGACTTGTGACTAAAAACAGTCAGAAATTTCAATAGGGTTAGAACTGTATGTTTCTTGTTTTCACATCAAGTACTCTTGGTTCCAAATAAAGGGCCCGATCCCATAGTTTCCAGGCTAGGAAGGAATTCAATGAGACTTCTGCCTGAGCAGAATAGTGCAGGATTGGGCCCACCACTCGGGAGTCTGTGTACAGCAAAAGATAAAACTATCTCCTAATAAACACAGGTACTACTCACGTGAATAAGGTGGACTTCTACCAGTGTGCTCCTCACTCACAGAAAAGAAAAGATTAAGCATATTTAAAATTATTTTGATAGTTTCCAATGTAATTATTAAACATATAGGGACCTGATTCTTTGTCTATGTACCTACAGTGAAGTAAATCATGAATAAACCCAACTAAGTCAATGGAATTACACTGGCATATAACTGGTGTGACAGAAGCATCAGGCCTGTAGATTGTAAATCTTACTTAAGAAACCTCTTAAAACAAGTCATCTTTTATGGGAAATAAAGCATAATTTGCTTTCAAAGGGAAATAACAAATATATGTAAATTTTGGTGGTTCCGGTGATAAGCAGTTCCAACAAATGTCACATAAACATCCAGTTAAGAACCACCTACCTATCATAACCATCTCCCACTCAACCTGAATACCACAAAGTATGTGTTTTTGATAACATGAATCAGGTACACCACAATTTCAAAACCTAAAATAAGTAATGGAAACATTAGCTCATTAATCTTTAAGACAACATTTCTTTATTGCAAGAACACTACATAACTAGTAGATTTTAAAAAAAATTAGTTTGCCCTTTCTGCAGTTCATTCTCCATAACACACAAGGAAAATCAATATTCCAAAGGGTGCTGGGTGCGGAACACACACAAACACACACACACAAACACACACACACAAACACAAAACCTGCCCCTATTGCTAACTTATTTCAGAAGTCAAAAACTATTTTTAAGCACAATTCTGTTGACTCAACAAATTTAAAATCATGTAAAGGAGGGAATGGAAGTGAAAAAGCACAGTATTCCCCATCTTTGCAATGCACTTTGTCAAAAGTACATTCAGAGGGGAACACACAAGCACAGAGAAAATTTTGCCTAAGGCAAAATTCTGCAACTGCTTTAAGAAGCAAACAAGTACACAAAAGATGTGTAATACAACCATCTGGCTCTGCTCATGCTATATCAATAATCTCCAAAGTTTATCCCCACCTCCTTAACCAGCCCACACTGATGCCACAAAACCAAATGGCATCACTTATGCTTCCTGCCCATCACATTTTAAAATGGTATTTAATATGCCTACAGTACATTTTTGCATTTAATCAATTTCATAAAGGAAAAAATATTATAGCTTCTCGCGTTATTAGTTCTGCTTTTTCTACTTATTGGGAGCTGCAAAACCACCAAGAAAGTCCTTGTGGTAAAGGCACTCTCATATCAAACACACTGTGTCAGGTATCTGGATAACGTACTGGTCAAAATTTCAATCTCATCTCTTCTCTAGTTTTGCGTCACAGAGTGAAAATCAAGAGGGTGAAGAAGGTTGCGCCCAACAAATCACCTGCTCAAGAAATATGGGTACACCTCTACCCTGATATAACGTGACCCGATATAACACGAATTTGGCTATAACGTGGTAAAGCAGCACTCCGTGGGGGAAGGGGCACTGCACGCTCTGGTGGATCAAAGCAAGTTCGATATAACGCGGTTTCACCTGTAACGTGGTAAGGTAAGATTTTTTGGCTCCCGAGGACAGCGTTATATCGGGGTAGAGGTGTATGTTGTATCTGATTTTGGATTGGATTCTGGATTTTGTCTCCAAATGGGATGTGAGAGAAGAAAATGTGGGGAAAGGAAACTAAATATTATTCACATTTTTCCATCTAGGATTTCAAATATTTGCACCAACTATTTTAAACTGCCCACAGTCAAGGAATCAGCTTGCTGTATGCCATTGCAGAAATTAATATTTACCTGTAGAGGTGTGAGGCGAGAAGACTGAAACATCACAGTACAAGTTTTTCCCTTCCTGATGGGCGGGCATAGGCACGTCTTACATTACTTACTAGATAGAATGGATCCCAGAAAGCAGCACTGTAGCATGTGCACAGCACTGGGTGAAGATATCCTCTCGTGACAGTAAAGGTAAAAAATGGATTTAAAAAAGAAAAAAGTATAGCACCACAAGCTCATAAAGGAGGGTTCCTCTCTGACTGTACTCTCCCGATGTTATGCTCATTATCCTGTCCCAGACATCTGATACAGGCCACCAACATGCTGGGCTTTTTCATCGATGACATTCATATCATGTATTATGAAGCCTCCTCTTACACAACTTGCCACAACATAGGAAAAGGTTGTGTGTTCTCGCAAACATGGCCCCCACACAACACACAGTCGCTCACACACTCCCATTTGCCAGCCTCCTCTGTCCATCCTCACAAAGCACTGATCTTTCTGTGCATACCACAACATGCCCAGCTAAAACCCACTTCAGTAAAAGAACTGTTTGAGCATGGCTGGTGTGGTTTCAACTATATGTTCAATAACTCCTGAATCTACTGGGAAGAGGGATAAAAGATGCAAATGTTTGATAGCTGGAACAAGTGCTTTGGTGGCCGAACAAGCCCTATCATGAATACAAGCAACAGCCATCTCTCCTAAACGCAACTCCTGAGAGGCGTCTAGCACCCCCAACTCCCACTGAGGAGCATGGGAGTTGAAGGCATTCAGCAATTTACAATTGAATTCAGTGTCGCTCAGGCCCATTAAGAAGAGGACGTGGATGGAGGTAGAAACAGTACACAGCGCATTTCGTGCACAACGTGGTTGCTGCACAGCATCATTTATGCTGCCTAAGCAGGCCCCTCTTATCCGAAGGCAGGTTTTGGGCCCTACGTGTTTAACTGAAAGAACAGTTCGCTTTTGTTTGGGGTTTATTGTGTTCTTTAGGGAAAAATCACCATTGTAACCATAATGATTCATACTGTGAAAGCTTGACATAAAAATGGTACCAAAAACAATACTTCAAAGGTATTTACAGAGCACCAGTCACCGCAGTATTGAGGTGCTGACTCAAAGCTCTTATTTTTAATTGACTGTCTTTCTATAATGACATACCCAAGTCAAAATTCTGTTCAATGTTAAAAATGCTGCTCTAAACCAAATATAGTGTGCTTTCTGAAGGGAAAAACAACCACCAGCACCAAGAATACACCACTTCTCCGCTTCCTGACAGTCCTGACTCAGGTGAAATGCCGTATGGAGCATATGTAACAGAGGCAACATTTGACCCTCTAGCAATAGACTTCTTATCCATGGTTTTCGATTTTCAGAGTGAGACTACTGACTGAAACAAGCTTAGCACAGCTCTCAAAGACTCAGCCAGAGGGAGGCTCCCTCTTAGTTAATCTAGTAGAGCTGATGCCCATAGACCACAAGAAGTCTCTGGTTTGAGTAACAAGTGTGGTTATCTGCAGGACACACACAGCGAATCCAGCCACCGGATGGGGGACTGCACTAATTGCTTAAGTCTGCTCTAGTGTCTGGCCATCAGTTGGCAGGCACAAACACATGGCTGCCTACCAGGCATAGGTTAGCACAGCTGGAGCCAGATGACTAACTCTTAAAGATGTTCTTCCAGTGGCAGCATCTGGCTCCTTGGCATGCTCCATGTACAGTGGAGTGGGTTGTTTCAGAGACGTCTCTCTAGCTCGGTCTTGCAAAGCGGTTAGGCTGCTGTGGAGCTGCATGGACTATTTTGTCCTCCTTTAAAAGGTGAAGTGAAAAGCTTTTCACCTGCCCAGACAGAGGTTTTGGTATCTGATTTCACGGGCAACTGTTGATGACACCACTGACACTTAACGCAGAACAAGAAATCCAGCTGCTTAGATATAAGAGCAGTCATTGTTCAGTGGAGGAGAAACACAAACCCTAAGCACTCATGACCTTGGTACGGAGGCAAATGGGATTATTTTCTTTGGAAATAAATATATTTATAGTAGTTAAATCTGTACCTATATTCAGGCTATCAATCTGGGATCATGAACACTTTGTTAATTTTTTTAAAATCCTTTTCAGTTTGATTTTAATACGAGATGTCTCTGACTTGACTGTACAACTTCTTTGTAAGAATTAATAACAGTCTTCCACAAACCTAGGGCTGGGTGAACGGCTCAGTGAACTAATCCACACCTGGTCTATGTAAAAACGGGCTCATAGTTTCCAAACAGAAATAAACCCCCTTTATATGAACCAGGTTTGGATCCAACTGCTAAACTATTCCCACATTCTACACAGGCTTTTACTATGATTAAGGAAAGAGGTGGTGCTTAGTGGGGGCACATGGATGTCTGCAGACACAACAGCTCCTTCCTGAGGGCCAGTCACATATCAGGAACAATTCTAAAACAGAATTAAACTCTGTGGGGCAATTCTACCCTAAATGATACTTGCTGCAAATGCAGAGTAACCGCCATTTTACGTACAGCAGGATAGCAGAGAAGAATTTGGCCTGGTCTCTTTTCTCTTCCCAAGAAAAATTAAGCCTGTAATGCAAAATGACTGAGAACTACAAGCTGCCCAGGCCAAAATACAATATTAATGTGTGCAAAGATTAATTTAGAGGAATACAAAGTCTAACTAAAACATCGTAATACCTTAAAATAATGCTGTGCGTTCAATTCCTGCGCATTTTTTGAAACCACCGAAACATAATGAAATTTTACTTTAAACATAGCATTTATAACTCATGTCAGGCTCTTAAAGTAACTTGGACCATACGCTAGGAAAATGTACTTTCTTGTACATTTGCACAGCTTACAAATTGAGGAGCATATATTGCCTTCCATCCACAGACAGAACTCCCACTGGCACAGACAAAGGTTCTGTGCATGGATCAAAGACAATACATGTACCTAAGAATATTAATTTTTTAAAATAAATTGGCAAAAAGGTAGAACCCAACGGCTAGTTTATTTTTGTTGCCTTCACGGCACTTTTTCTACCTTCTCCCACTTATTTCACAAGTGCTCCACTAGAAATCTTTGTGGCAAGGATTATGTCATACTGTCACAAGATCAGGTGTGAAGTATAGGTATGAATAAATATATATCCACAACCACATTTAATTTTCAGTGGTTGGGCATCAAGGGACAAAGACGTTTTTATGCAGAAGTATTAACCAAGAGTAATTTTAAACGGTCTGGATTTAAAAAAAGCAATAACTACATACAGTGTGGGCCTAAAAGAAACAAAAACTCTCTCCCTCCCCTACTTTCGGAAAAAGCAATTCAGAGTTTTAAAAAGTACTGCTCTTTATATTAAAAATACAGTGTGCTTGATTATTTCTTCTTTTAAGTCACTGATACCATGCAGGATAATTGTACTTTATGCATTGGTAATAAAAACTCTTCACTGAAAATAAATATATATTTTACAGTAATCAGGAAGGAACTATTTTGGTACCTTTTCATGAGTAGCCATTTACTTTGGCACTGAATTGCAGAAAAACTAGACTCTAAAATGAATATACAGAGAGACAAATTTAAAGCAGCCTTCTTGTGTTCTGACATAAGAATATAAAAATGACACGAGCAAGAAAAGATTAGTTTACATACTTTTCAATCACAGCTGCCGCTCAGAAACCAAGATACCTTTAAAATGACATTCTAAGGAAACAGATACAGTGTGGCTGCAACAATGGCTAGATATAGTTAACATGAAATTAAAAGGGCACTTTTTATTTACATACTTCATAGAGCCCTGAGCTGCAGCACAATTACGACAAGATTTTTAGCATGATTAATTTAGAAATAATCTACTGATAAATGAGAGTGCACTGCAAAGGATTTTGTAGAGCAAATTTTTATCACCAGCCTTAGATGTCAAAATACAGTTTCAGGGACAGGGAAAGAGCAAGCTACATCTTCTTAGTTAATATTTAATTGGGTGCTAAAGATTCCTTATCCAGGACCTCTGAACCATCACTGACAGCCTCACAGTGTGTCCCTATCTCTGCGAAGGATGCAGGCCCTGTCTGTATAAACCAAAATAGCATTAAATTTAATCAAACCATTCAATTAATAAATCACTTGAGTGGTCACTGCAGCCCAAGTCCTGTGTAATTTCATAATTTTAAAAATATTTGCACTCTGCAACCACTGAGATTGGCTGGAAGGTTCCATAATACACACTTAACACTTGAGTTGGAGAACAAATTTATTTAATAAATGCAGAGCTAAGTGCAATAATGCCGCACCACTCAAACTGCCAAATCACTTAGAGCATCTTGGGAGAAAAAGCAAATATACTTTTTCATGATTTAAATGTATGTCACTGCTATAGCTGGATTCTCAGGAAACCCACCTGATTTTCTGAATTTGCTCTGTCACAAATTGCCAGTTGACCTAGCTATTCTGAAGGGCAACTGAAATAGGGGCTGGGGAATCAAGATCACCAAGTCAAAGACACATATCCTTTGCCTTTTTGCAGTGCACTCAACTGATCTTCCATTCTCTCCTGTGATCTGTGCCCCCATTTCACTACCCTTTCCTGTTCTCCTCCTTGCCTCACTGTTCTTCCCTTTTTTAGACTCTCCAACTCTTCTTTCAATAAACCTCATTGCTCTCCTAACACCAAGCCTACTCCATTGGTCCAGTCCTCATGTCTGCACCTCTCTTCCCATCACACACTGCTCCCTCATCCCATTTCTCCCCAAGCCCACTTTTTGAATATCGTGTTGGGCATGGCGGTGGCAAAGAAAGTCACTGTAAATAGAGCAGGAGAGGGAAAAGGAGAACAACAGAAGAGAGGCATTTCATCAGGCCAAGGAGAGCTCAACAATTTCCAATGATAGCAATGAAAGTTCCTTAGCTCCATGAAAAAAGAAAGAGTCAGGGGCAAACTGGTTTGCATCCGTATTCCCTGATATAGGATTCAGGTTTCTAATGAAAGTAAAATGGTTACATCTGCAGGCCCCCGGCATGTAAGAAAGTCATGCTAGCACCATGAGTGAAAGAGAGGTTGGATTATTTATTAACCGAATAGTGGCCTTAAATGAAGAGATAAGACAAACCAATAGATTCCCTCACCCAGCCTTTGGGCCCGAGTTGTGTGCACTAATATAGAGTTCACATTCATTCATGTATAATGCAGCTTTAAGATTCTTGAAGACTTTTTGGTACTAAAGTAGAGCCATATTTCTCTCTCTCTCTCTCTCTCTCTCTCTCACACACACACACACACACACACACACACACACACACACACACACACACACACACGTTTTTTCAGGATAGTTCTTGGTGATCATTCTAATTGTTTCCAGTGCAAAGTAATACAGGGAAGTTTTCATTATAATATTCTTCCTCAAGCCAATGGATGCACCTCTACATTCACCGCCCTGACAAATAGTACAGCTCTTGAAAGTCTGTTTATATTAGTTTTATGGACTTATTCTACTGCTTAAATCAGGTCTCATTAAAATTGCCATCTACACGAGTATGCCCACTGGGAAATCTGCATGCCAGAGCTACTCCAGTTCCATGGGCAGTGCTCAAAGGGGACTGCTTTTGCAAAACAGCTGGAGGGGGAGGAGGAGGAGAAACAGGAGGACTTCAGGATAACAAACAAGTTACTCCTCATTCTCCTGTGAATTCAACCAGTACAGCTTTTATTTATGTACTGCAAAAGCATCCACGAAAAAATATGCTATGTCAAGACATCAGAAGGAAAAGTAGGTGTCCCTCACAAGGCCAAATCTGGCTTCAAACTCCCACTTTATCATTGGAATGACAAGCTAATATGCAAACACTGCACCCGACCACCGACACTAACCACTGATTTGCACACTGGCCCTTCAGTTTAATTTTTAATAGTAAAAGTACTTAAATCTTAGTATTTATTAATGTTCAAATGAATACAATTAAAAGCCATCATTTCATCTCTGTTTTCTTCTGTGTTAATGACCTGGAAGATCTCTTTGTCATTTGTATTAGCAAGGATTATTGCTAATATATTCAAAAAAAGTTGTTTTGGCAAAGAAGTAAAAATCTTTGATGATGAAATTTAAAGTAAGGGGACTAATGAATAATATATCTTCTGATTTTTGTTCTGCTGTGATACATATAATGATATATAAAACGTTCGTTTATTATCACCACATCTCCTAGGAAGCAGACATGCCAAATTGCCGTGTGTGTGTGCGCGCGTGTGTGTGTGTGTGTCAGAGAGAGAGAGACTGGCTTATGGGGATCGTTTATTATACGGAATGTCCTCCAAATAGATAGCCCTAAAATCCCAATTTACAAAGACATTTTTAAAGCTACATTCTTCAAAAATGGCTGTCCTCTTGCTGGCTAAAATGAAAACGTTGACATTAAAATATCTAGAGGGGTGGAGAGGTTTTCTGTTTTGTTTTACAAGTTTCCAACCCTGACAAATTAACTTTTGACTGCATCTAAATCTAGCAATGTTTCTTACTGATAAAAGCACTTGTAACCACCTTTACAGCAAGTTCACTCAAGGAAAGTATTTACTATAAAAGGCATTAACTTTTATGTAACATCTGTGATCTTTGGGTGGGGAAGGGAAACTCCACATAAATGAAGCCTATGTACAACAAATATCAGTCAGATTTTAACACTTACCCAGACAAATGTAGTCATGTTTTTTTCTGGTGGTAGCAAGCTATATTTTTTTCATTTTTCAAGAATCAACCAAAACCACCAAAATATTCTCTTCAGCGTTGGCCTACTTTCTTCAAATAATAAGAACCTCTTTTATGGTCTAAACTTTAATATGCAACAGAAGAATCTGGCAAACATTAGCCAAATAATCCCTAGCCAGCGTACACAAAGTAACGCATTAGTCAGCTACTTTTAAGCAAAATGGAAAAATTGATCTTCATCCTCCAACCTCCAAAAGCCCTGTATTATTGTACACATTTTGGGGCATGTCTATGCAGAAGAGGGGATGTGCCTCTCTTCAGATCCTGGTTCCCACTTCCCTGCTTTGCCAAAATCTCTAGTTTTGAGTGTTAAATTTGCTGTCAGTTTGTAAACTGATCTCCCCCAACCCCCTCAGTCTGCAGACTGTCCCCCTGCCAAAAGATAGAGATGGTAAAAATAAGCCATTGCAACTAGATTTCTTTTCACCAGACCTACATACATCATCACTCTAGATCACACCTTTTCCCTGCTTCCCCAGCTGGATTACCCTGCATTCCCACCCAGCTTGGCTCCTGGCATCTGACTTAAGAGTTCACAAAGTCCAGTTATTCTCCTGCCTCTGACCTGTGAATATCCTGACCCAGCCTGACTCTGGTTCCCAACTTGTGGTTCTGCTCTCCAGTTTGTCTCCTGCTTCTGACCTCCCCGATATCTGACCAATCCAACTCTTGACTCCTGTCTTGTGACTGCAGACTCTGGCTCCAACTACTAGGTCTGTCTGCCCACGATCTGGTCGTGACACTGTTTCCTGCCCCTTATCCAGGAGATGGAAGCAGGGAGAGAGAGAGGAAAAAAATCATTCAACCAGGAGGCTTCCTTGCCCCCTGCCCAGATCAGAAGAAATTGAGAGGAAATAAGTTACTCAACTTCAGCTACGTGAATAACATAGCTGACGTCGGCATACTTAGATCGACTTACCATGGTGTCTTCACCATGGTGAGTCGACTGCTGCCACTCCCCTGTCGACTCTGCCTGCACCTCCACTTAGTGCAGGACAGTGACGGGTCAGAGACGGTAGCTCTGAGGGATGCATAAGGAGTGCCACTGATCAAGGAACTGCTGATGAGTTTCATACTCCACACTTGTGCAGTGGAGAGAGGATACCTATAATTTGGGGCATGCACGAAGAGGACTTTATATGATGGGGGGAAGGGGTCAGGCGGACAATAAAATTGAGAGCTGCTAAGAAACTAAGGCCACCTCCTCAATTCCCCCCCCCCCACCCACACACAATTCCAAGTCAGCCCAAGAGATGTTCTTGTGATACAGAATAAGAAATAGAAATAAGAATGAGAACAGCATCTGCTCAGTGGTACAAAAAACACATTTCCTTTTAAGAACTGTGTGAGCTCAACACACTCTAGCATGGACTTCTATTAGCTCAAAGTAAGTGGCCTATAGGAAACAGTCACCCACGCAGAGCCCAATCAGAATCAGTATTATCCATTCCCGCAATTTAAAAATGTTTAGCACCCTGACTTTAGGAACGCTAGCAGAGATTCTAAAGTATCCCCCCAGCCTCTGCTAAAGAGCAAGTAAGCTTTCCAACATAAGCCTCACAAACCTCTGTTCTCCTGCTCAGTGTTTACCTGTGTTTGGATATGATCCAAATATTCTGTACAGCTTTCTTTTCCATTTTGTTCTCTCTCTCCAAAGCTTTGGCAACTGAAATCTATTATGATGTCAAAAGGTAGCTGACAACATAAAACGTATCCCGCTGAGTTGATGCTGCACACTGCTAAATTTACAACAACAGAAGTATCATAAAAATTATAAGAACTGCAAATTAACCACTGATTTTTTTTAGTTCACTGACATAAATAATAGTAAAGATCTGGATAACTTCCAAACATCTTTACAACTATTTAATTTGTCAAAATCTATCAAGTGTATTTCAACCACAAACCTGTCCTGTACAGCACATTATCTTTCACATACTTATACTAGCATCAACGGCAACAAAAATAAAGGTTGTATAATTACTGTACATCAACACTTTTCCATAGTGGTACATTCGTTTTCCACATTGCCTCCCCATTATTTTTTGTTGAAACTGACACAGCCAGCAATGTTTTAAGACTATTTTTACATTTTGTTTTTATTTTCCATTCTTCACAGTATTGCTTTGAAAGTTCAGGAGGGAACATTTCTTTGTTTGCCAATTGGACCATATTTCTACCCTCACAGTGTTGCATGTTTCTCATGAAGCTCCTATCAGCAAACTTCTTGTTTACTTTACTGTTTGTGTACCACGGCACCAGACTCTGCGACTGTAACTACTTCACAGTTGCTGCAAGGCAGCAGGTAGAGGTTTTTTGTGTGTGCCACGAAAATGGGGCTATTGCTTTGTTTAGAGGGTGTTTTGTTTATTTTATTTCTCCCAGTAGTTGTTTTTAAAGAGAGAGAGTTACAATTTAGAATACATTTCTTTTATTTGCCACTGTAACATTAACCAAACTTCAAGTCTCAGTGTACTTGGCAGTGACTCTTAACTTTGAACACTGCGTATATTAATTACTGTAGACATTACATTCATAAATGATTCATTTTAACTATTTCATTGATAACTTAATTGCATTAGGAAGAGACTAAAGTTGCTCCAGTCATTCATTTTTATTGCATTTTTAAGTAAGTGTTTATGCTTTATGAGTATGTGGATTACCCATATCAATTAGCATCAATACAAGCACCTTGATGGTCGTTCCTACAAGGAAACAACAAATCAAACAAGTTCTTTGGGACAGGGAGTGTCTTTTTACTACATTTTTGGACTGTGTGCAAACAGTAGGACCCAGATCCATGATTGGTGCCCCCGATGCTACTGAAATACCAATAAAAAATAATATTAGTTTGAAAGCAAAGTAAATCTTAATAGTAAAAAACAAATCAAAGCAAAATGGAATTCAACTCTAGCCAAAGAAGCCACGCACAACATTGCCCTAGGATATTACTTCTACCATATTTGCTACAGCAAAGCAGCCAGAAACTGCAAACTTCACTAAATAACTGGCATGAGAAATGAACAAGATTCAAGTTACACATGGGGTGGGGTGGAGGGAGAGCGGAGAGGGAGCAACCAAGCACAGTGGCAGAAAATGAGCTCTTGAGTGTGCCCATCGTATCACACAAGAGCAGAGTATTAGAACTTTTTGTAGCCACAGGCCAGATATTCAGCCTCATTCCAACAATGCAAAGCATAAGAATGGCCATGCCGGCTCAGACCAAAGGGCTACCTAGCCCAGCATCCTGTCTTCCGACAGTGGCCAATGCCAGGTGCCCCAGAGGGAATGAACAGAACAGGTAATCATCAAGTGATCCATTCCCAGCTTCTGGCAAACAGAGGCTAGAGACACCATCCCTGCCCATCCTGGCTAATTGCCATTGATGGACCTATCCTCCAAAGCAGACTTAAACCTGGCCAGCTGAAGATTCCATCAACATGCGGGACTCCCCAGTTGGTGCTCCCAATGTCAGAGACAGGGCCAGGTTGCTACCACATCCAGCTAGTTCCCAGCTGCTGGAACAGATGCTAGGGGCTATTGGCAGCTAATGCCAGACAGAGCAGACCTTAGGCTGCTCCGTCTCACACCAACAATTGGGGTCACAAAGGTGGCTTAGTGCTACCTTTGCTGCCCAGTCCCTATATTTGCACTGAGTTCCATTCAGATGTGTTTGAAGATAAAATGTCTGCATATGCATGAAAGGGATTGCATGAGACAAATGTACAGGCACACCATCAAAGCTGATAGGCTCCAAAAGCAGTCATCTCCTCCTCCTTTTTGTTTTAAAAATAGCCTTCCGATAGGCAGGGAAAGATGTTGACTCCGACCCACTCCTTCTACAGTGGTTGCATTTTCAAAGCCTTCTTCTGTTTTGAAAGATCCTATTAGTTTGAGAGTGAGTCACTGTACAGAAAATGGTGAATGCAGCCCAGAACCACTGATACCTCCCAAAACAGTGGAAACAAATGCAACCAGTGTACCTTCCCCCAAAAAGCTTTAATAGCATTAAACTCCACATTCCTAGACAAGACAGGGGAAGAGATGGGAGTGAGGGTATTCTAAGTTGGAGAAACATATCAATACTGTGGCCAGTCCACCAGCAGAAAACAAAACAAAACCTCAAGATGCCAGATTTGTTGGGATCATGGATGCAGACCTGGCCACTGCACTATCCATATGTTCTTCCTGCCAGTTCACAAAGCTGCAGCTCCCACAGAGACGTGAGTGGTGGGAGACATGTCACATACATGTGCCTGTCCACAATCCCATCCCACCAAGGATCCTAGGTTTGGTGTCTTGGCCAGCCACAGCACTTGGGTTTTACCATTACTGCAACTGTCTCATTTTGGTCAGCTTATAGGAGGAAATCATCAGGGATGTAGAACATTTTAATTAAGTCATTTATTTTAGAAGGGGGAAGACCAACCTGGGGCCTGTCTTGACAGGATCACTTTAGAACATCCAGCAATCATCTCTTTCTAAAAGCGTATTAATATACTGGACTATGCTATACCACACTTATTTCAAGACCAAGCCTCAACCACAGTGGCTACTTATATATGGAAGCAGAAGTATGGGTTATGACATGAGCGGTTAAACTCCATCCCCCCAAATAAGCCATACTGTACGTCTAGTTATATCATCAAACCAGAGGAAAAAAAGGTTAGTTTTCTTATCTTATGTTTTAAAAATACTTACAGAATTTTAGCTTGTAAATATACTCAAACCAAAATGCAGGCAATGTGGTGTTAAAGATTAAGTATGTTCCTAACTGTGAAACTCTGTGACAGATTATGTTCTGTCTTTTAGGGTAAAATTAGATGCATATTTTCCTTGCACTGTATAGTTATAGACACAAAATTCACTTCACGACATCCTGAAACAACCATGCACGTGGCTGTGGAGTAATTAAGTAGTTCAAAGTCCCTTGATTAATTCTAACAGTTAAGCATAACTGGAAAAAAAAATCAGCTTGGTACAGTACAGGAGAGAAAGACGGCTGAGACTCGCACCACATATAAAGTAAAGGGACCTTACACAAGAAAGTATTTGTTGGGTGGGGGGGGAGAGAAGAGGTTTATCTGAACCCGAGGAATGTTCCACATTTTATTTGATTGAGGGGGCAGAAAAACAGCATGCATGGATTTGCATTTCCCTCAAAACTGGTCCAACCTACCATCTTTAACAGTTAACCTCTGCGCTGCCCCTCCCCTGAAGCTCCAGGGCTGCATAGCCACAGAAATTGCTTCTTATCTTTGGAGATTGGTCCTGCTTTGAGCAGGGGGTTGGACTAGATGACCTCCTGAGGTCCCTTCCAACCCTGAGATTCTATGATTTAAAAAGGGAAGGATCCCTTCTCCAGCAGCTGCCGAATGCCACTTTCTGTGGCCTCCTTTCTCTTTCCCAGTAATGCAGTTTACAATGGCCACCGCCATTCTGTGCTAGAGAGGGCCCTATATTTTTATGCTGGGAGTCCTTAATCATTACAATCCACCTAGGAGTCAACCTAATTGCCACGCAGTAAATCCTAACTTACAAAACCCAGTCAGAAGAGAAATATTAATGAAATTAACCCAAATCAAGTGATTAAATGGAAAACTGAAGGCTAAATCAATAAATCAGCAGTAAACCTCAGGCCTACTGACAACAGCTACTCCACCCTTATTATTGATCTTTTTACTTTGCTTGAATATAATCTCCTGAATCTTGACTGAATTAGCTTAAAGCAATCGCACACCTAGCCAGGAGAAACCCTGCTTTAGTTTTAAACATTATTTGTGGCAACTGCTGAACATGGGATTTTATAAAGTAAAGTAACATGCTTGATGCATTCATTTGCATGCCATTACCCAGAATGCTCTTTCACCTAAGTTGCTCCTTAGTGGTGCTGGTACCTCAATTAAAAGAGCAAACTACACAATTTGGGTGTGATTGTGGGCACTCTAAATTTTCCCTGTCTGGGAAGAGGTAATTGTTATGAGGCAGGGCCAAAAGTGCAACAAATCTATCTTATTAGTGCCCGGGTTTAAAGAAACCTTAATTTAACTGACATTTTAATCTGGAAACAAGAAAGAAAACTAAACCATGCATCTTCCTTTGATAAATGTATTGATCAAATATGTTACACCGAAGTTCTCTACAGCACCATTATGGTACTGTACAGGTTCACCCTGGCCATAAATCTTCAGCAATATTCCGCATGCCTCTGCAACAGCTTTATTGGAGACGGGGAGTTTAGTAGAACACAATAAACCTTCTTGTTATTTATTCTCCATTAAAACAGAAGTCACACTTTATTGTATCCATTCCTAGTGAAGACAAGTTCCTGCCTCCCAGAGGACAAGTTTAATATGCAGACTCTTGTAATAATATTGATAATGGATGGAAATTGTACATTTTATAAGGGAGAAGACAGGTCATTTAATGTTTTATAGTAGTTGTGCTGATATCATAGCTTTCCCCAAACTGTACTTTCATACAAAATTATAGCCTTTCCTAGTGAATGACCTAACTTGAAACTATTTAGGCTGGGTACAGCAGGACAGACTGACAGCTATAAACTGGAAGAGGTCCATCGTCTTCAAGGAAGCTACACTGATTTATATCAGCTGAGAATCTGGCCCAGTGTTGTCACTACAGAGTTTAAATTTGCTTCTTGACACAACGAGTCAAACTAGTTATATCGACAAGAACAAATAAAAAGATTTGAGAAACTAAAAAGAGTTTTCAAGTTGGAAAGGAAAGGGGTTTAATCTACTAGTTAACTCTGTGCAAATGTTGCTAGAGGAAGGAAACAAAACTGGGACCAAGTGAAGGAGAGAAGATGAACCATCGAAAAAACGAACTATTGCTTATGGATTGATAGTTCAGCCTGCAAAGAATTCTGGAAAGTAGGGTATTATACATAAAGCCATCAACACTTATTAGAGACAGGAATTCAGTACAACAACCAGCAGTACTGGCTTTGCAAACTTAACAAAAGCGTCCACCTTTTTCTCATTATCACTGTCCCTTTCTTACGTGTAAATCCACTGATACTGTTCAGAGGAAACTGTTACGACCCTTCTTGCATATAACACAGCCTCCGTTTAAACTTACTGTAGTTAAAGGGGGAGGGGGAAGGACATGTATAGCCTCATATTTTCCCCCCAATATATTTGTAATATAATGAAGCAACTAAGGAGAATCCAAACTGGGTTTCATATTTGGATCAGTAAGATGATAAAATGGATTAAATGATATAATATGAACCCCAATCTCTGTGTAGCCGTAAAATACAAACAAATAGCAATTGCTAGCTAAAGTTGATCTGAAATAAGGTAAGCAAGACTTGTTACCATTAAGTAACCCGCCACATTGTGTATACAAACTGCCTCTTACTTGATAGCACCTATCCCCCAAGGAGAACATTATCAACGTGGTAGCTTGCCCTAATAAATAAAGAACTAAGTCTTTGTGCTGCTGCCGTCACTTTCTCAAACAGATTGCCATTTTATTACACTCCTTAAAATATGAAGCAGGAGACTCCTTTTCCTGAAATACACTGGCTAGATAGATGACGCCCTTTAAAAAAAAAAATATTTTTTTTTTTGCTGTCCCTGATCCTGTGGCAATGTTGTTGCTTACTTTGGAGGTGGAAACAAAATAAAATGGCAAGCCAGATCTCTCCATTCCAAAGGGAGTGGTTTCCCAAGAAAAGCATAGTTTCGTTCCTTTCCTATTTCCTTTCAGCACTGTAGACAAACAGGCAGCAGACCTGCTACTAAAATCAACTACAGCAGCAGGGACCAGAGCTAATTCAGAAATATCTGTTGCAGCTTCTGGGCAGCAGGTGGCCTAACTTGGAGGCTACCTGAAGTGTTAGCGTGATTGAACATTTCTAACTTCTTAATTGGGTGGGAGAGGGAAGCAAAGGATTCTGGAACAGCACTTTTTTAAAGTTTGAAATGAGGTGAGACCCCAATTACTTTACTGAAAAAGGTAAACTTGCAGCCTTATTCTGAGGATCAAAAATGTGATTCCATTTTTTATTACTACAATTATTGTGGAAAGGAACTTGCCCCATAAATAGCAGACATCTTAAAAACAAAAAAATTGTGAAAATACAACCACCCACCCACCCTGGAAAACCTGTAAAAACAAAACACAAAGACCGATAGGCAGCCCAATTGTGGAAGACACAATGCCAAAAATAATAATCATAATAATAATTAACAAATTGTTCACTAATACAATAGATCATTGTGAGCAGAGGGCTACCACAGATGTGATCTAAACTTAAAACTTGAAAGGTTAGGATATTGGAGCCATGATATATAAAATCTAACCCGAGTTCCAAATATTTGATTTAGCAAAGTAAATATGGTTGTTTCTGTTGGGTGCAACAAGCATTTTTCACAGAGTGAGGACATACGGTAAACATCTGCTAATCATACCCACAAAAGACGACATTGTGTTTAAATCCAAGGTCATGTTAATAGCTTTAAATTAATTAATAAAACTCAACAGTAATATTACCCAAGTTTCCAACAATGTCTGCTTCCTGTCACTCAAGGACCTATTTATTAAAGCACAACTTTCTTGATATTATTGCTGAATTGTTACAAGGGTTTTAGGCTACACAAGACAGGCCTGACTTAGAAGTAAAGTTTATCATGTTATGCTATACGTCTCCGAGTTACTACTGTAGCATGTGGACACGGTTTGTGAACATATGCACACACACACAAAAATGTTGCAATGTGCGGTACTCCAAAAGGAAGTCTTGCATTGCATGCAGCTGTGTCCCATGCAATGGAGTTCATCTGGTAATCACTCAGTCTGTTGAACTGAAAATTCACGTTCACTTGTGAAACCTGACATCAAGAGCCTGGATGTAGTACCTGCATTTTCCTTTGGAAAGAAAAAAAAATTGTGTTTTCAAGGAATGTTGTTTTCTAAGCGGATTCTGTGGTCTGTCTTGAGACCTAGATCAGACAGAAAGGGCGCCATTACAGAGGAATGGTTTAGTTAAGTTAATACCAAATCAAAGGACTATTTTAATATTTTGAAACTGTTTTACTTGCTGAGAAACAAATTGTACAAATGTTGCTGAACTCAAAACAGATAATGGGCCTCATTTTCCTTTCACTTTTGCTAGTGTAAATCAGAGTAGCTCCACTGAAATAAAAGGCACATAACTGGTGTAAATGAGAAGAGAAGGGAAATGGAGATCTACTGAAAAGTGGTTTTCAGTTCCAGAATCTGCCTTCTCCTCTAATTTAGCTGTACTACCAATGATTGCGGATTATTTCTCTTGCAAATAAATTTGGCTTGTTGGCTGGAAAACCTGAGTGCACAGATGTCTGTTCATTGAATTTCTACACATCCTTCAAGTGTAAAGTTATTCCCTCTGTTCCACAATGTTAAAACCATGACACAACACACATTCTATACAAGTTCCCCAGCATAATGCATTATTTCCCTGTCATTGTTTATTATTATTTGTATTGCAATGGCACCATATCCAATACACGACTACAAACTACACACTTTTATGGTAAACAGATGTTTTCGCTTTGGTAGGAATGACCTATTTACTATCAAACCAATACAATTTGTGCAGGGCCGGCTGCAAGCACCAGCTTAACAAGCAGGTGCTTGGGGCGGCAAAGGGAGTGGGGCCGCACGTGCAGCAATTCGGGGGTGGCAGGTCCCTCACTCCCTCTAGGAGCGAAGGACCTGCCGCCGCCGATCGAGGCTTCCTCCCTCCCCACCCCCCAACTGCCGCCGCCAGTCGCAATTGCGACTTTTTTTTTTTTTTTTTTGCTTGGGGCAGCAGAAATGCTGGAGCCGGCCCTGAATTTGTGCCTTGAAGACAAAAAAAAAATCCTGATTTTTTGATATTTTTTCCTACCTTCTGAAGACAGTATGAAGCCTGGTGCGATGGCCATTATGGAGAGAGGCAACCTTTGTCATCGCAATACTGGGCAGAAGGCTACATATATACAGAATATAAAGAATTTGTTTTCCTCCAATTTAAAGTCTATGAGTATATCCAGCACTATTCCAACAAGTCCATCAAATAGCTCTCCCCATGCACAACCCTATTCAATATTATCTTTCAAATCATTCAACACAACAAAGAGACCAAATGTCATCAAGTTTATGGAATTCGTCCCATCTTTTAGAGGCTATTTTTTCTAGTACTGCCATTAAAAGCAGGTTAGACAAACATCTGTCAGGGATGGTCTACATAATACTGAGTCCTGCTGTAAGTGTAGGGGACATTACTAGATGACCTCTCGAGTCCCTTCCAGTCTACGATTCTATAATTCTAGGTCACTCAATCTAGTATGCTAGTTTTCTATCTTGGAAGGTGCAGGTGATTTCCAGTAATAAATAATAACAGTGTACCAAAAACAGGAAGTTTTTGGAAAGTGTAGGGGACAATTTCCTGGTGCAAGTGCTGGAGGAACCAACTAGGGGCAGAGCTTTTCTTGACCTGCTGCTCACAAACAGGGAAGAATTAGTAGGGGAAGCAAAAGTGGATGGGAACCTGGGAGGCAGTGACCATGAGATGGTCGAGTTCAGGATCCTGACACAAGGAAGAAAGAAGAGCAGCAGAATATGGACCCTGGACTTCAGAAAAGCAGACTTTGACTCCCTCAGGGAACAGATGGGCAGGATCCCCTGGGAGAATAACATGAAGGGCAAAGGGGTCCAGGAGAGCTGGCTGTATTTTAAAGAATCCTTATTGTGGTTGCAGGAACAAACCATCCCGATGTGTAGAAAGAATAGTAAATATGGCAGGCGACCAGCTTGGCTAAACAGTGAAATCCTTGCTGATCTTAAACGCAAAAAAGAAGCTTACAAGAAGTGGAAGATTGGACAAATGACCAGGGAGGAGTATAAAAATATTGCTCAGGCATTCAGGAGTGAAATCAGGAAGGCCAAATCACACTTGGAGTTGCAGCTAGCAAGAGATGTTAAGAGTAACAAGAAGGGTTTCTTCAGGTCTGTTAGCAACAAGAAGAAAGTCAAGGAAAGTGTGGGCCCCTTACTGAATGAGGGAGGCAACCTAGTGACCGAGGATGTGGAAAAAGCTAATGTACTCAATGATTTTTTTGCCTCTGTCTTCACAAACAAGGTCAGCTCCCAGACTGCTGCACTGGGCAGCACAATATGGGGAGAAGGTGACCAGCCCTCTGTGGAGAAAGAAGTGGTTCGGGACTATTTAGAAAAACTGGACGCGCACAAGTCCATGGGGTCGGATGCGCTGCATCCGAGGGTGCTAAAGGTGTTGGCGGATGAGATTGCAGAGCCATTAGCCATTATTTTTGAAAACTCATGGCAATCGGGGGAGGTCCCGGATGACTGGAAAAAAGCTAATGTAGTGCCCATCTTTAAAAAAAGGGAAGGAGGAGGATCCGGGGAACTACAGGCCAGTCAGCCTCACCTCAGTCCCTGGAAAAATCACGGAGCATGTCCTCAAGGCATCAATTATGAAATACTTAGAGGAGAGGAAAGTGATCAGGAACAGTCAGCATGCATTCACCAAGGGGAAGTCGTGCCTGACTAACCTAATTGCCTTCTATGAGGAGATAACTGGCTCTGTGGATGAGGGGAAAGCAGTGGATGTGTTATTCCTTGACTTTAGCAAAGCTTTTGATACGGTCTCCCATAGTATTCTTGCCGCCAAGTTAAAGAAATATGGACTGGATGAATGGACTGTAAGGTGGATAGAAAGCTGGCTAGATCGTCGGGCTCAACGGGTAGTGATCAATGACTCCATGTCTAGTTGCCAGCCAGTTTCAAGCGGAGTGCCCCAAGGGTCGGTCCTGGGGCCGGTTTTGTTTAATATCTTTATTAATGATCTGGAGGATGGTGTGGACTGCACTCTCAGCAAGTTTGCAGATGACACTAAACTAGGAGGCGTGGTAGATACACTAGAGGGTAGGGATCGGATACAGAGGGACCTAGACAAATTAGAGGATTGGGCCAAAAGAAACCTGATGAGGTTCAACAAGGACAAGTGCAGAGTCCTGCACTTAGGATGGAAGAATCCCATGCACTGCTACAGACTAGGGACCGAATGGCTAGGTAGCAGTTCTGCAGAAAAGGACCTAGGGGTCACAGTGGACGAGAAGCTGGATATGAGTCAACGGCATTGCCAGCAGATCGAGGAACGTGATCGTTCCCCTTTATTCGACATTGGTGAGGCCTCATCTGGAGTACTGTCTCCAGTTTTGGGCCCCACACTACAAGAAGGATGTGGAAAAATTGGAAAGAGTCCAGCGGAGGGCAACAAAAATGATTAGGGGTCTGGAGCATATGACTTATGAGGAGAGGCTGAAGGAACTGGGATTGTTTAGTCTCCAGAAGAGAAGAGTGAGGGGGGATTTGATAGCAGCCTTCAACTACCTGAAGGGGGGTTCCAAAGAGGATGGAGCTCGGCTGTTCTCAGTGATGGCAGATGAGACCATTGCTCCTTGTTCTGTCAAGTTGCGGTGGGGGAAGTCCAGGTTGGATATTAGGAAACACTATTTCACTAGGAGGGTGGTGAAGCACTGGAATGCGTTACCTAGGGAGGTGGTGGAGTCTCGTTCCTTGGAGGTTTTTAAGGCCCGGCTTGACAAAGCCCTGGCTGGGATGATTTCGTTGGGAATTGGTCCTGCTTTGAGCAGGGGATTGGACTAGATGACCTCCTGAGGTCCCTTCCAACCCTGATATTCTATGACCTCTTCCCCGAAGCGCCTAATTTTTGGATGGCTCCATGACAAGTCAGGGGGATTCTCCACATTTCTAGCACTTATCTGTATTGTTAATGCTTGTGGGGGGGGGGGGAATACTGATTGGTATCCAGTGCATGCAAAAAAATCTTCTGGTGAATTAAATGGAGAGACAGAGATCCATAGACCCCTTTATAATACTACATCCGATTTTGTTCCAGTATTGGTCAAAGAGATCCCCAAATTCTGACTATGCTGAAATGTTATTCTTCCAGATGAAAACATGTGCCTTATTTTTTTGGTTCCTTCCGTCTGGTCCTCTATACTCCGTATAAACTCCAGGACTAAAGAAATGAATGCAGTCAAAAGCCCAATCTGACTCAGCATGAAAGTCTGAGCTTTTTCCAAAACCACAAGTTCATAGACACACAGAACTGTGTTTCTGTCAGGAGCATTATGAACAGAACAGGCTAATCTAGTAGAGTGCTTATCAGGGGACTGTAGCCCAAAAACTTCCTCTTAAAATGTAAAGGGAGAAGCAGAGGCTGTTCACTCAGCACTGTACACATTGCCACTCAGTACATCCACTTTTCTCTTTTAATTACCCTCGTGAGAAATATGGGGCCTGTAGGTAAAAGAAGCCAGTCCCCAAGGATGTGCAAACTATGCAACTGCATGGGACAGCTCATTGCCTGCAGTGTCCTTATGTCCCTTACGTGACGACCACCTGTGGGCAGAGTGGTAGAACGCAGCTTGTGTATACATGCACCACTGTATGCATGCAGCAGCAGGTAGCAGTGAACAAAGCACAGTGTGAGTAAAAGATTTTCATGAACAGAAGAGGAGCAGCAGACACCCCACTGGGGAGGTGAGGTGGGGAGTGGCTGAAGGGGGGAAGACGGAGATGAGAGACGACTGTGAGCAGAGGGGAGCAGTGGACAGAAGGAGATACGCAGTGGGCGTCCACCTTGATAACTCTTAAGCCTCCTATTAACGTATGTGTAAGTCTCCAGCAAGGGATACAGAGGCTGAGTTCAGCTCAGACTGACCAGCTCTTGCAAAAACTGGCTAATAGCAAGGTTTTGTAAATCCAGTTCCACCCGTGATTAAACGGAGACTACATCCATGAGTAAGAGAGTCACAGAAAGTGTCACACTGTATTATACTAAATTTCAATTCAGATACATCATACAGGCTTCATATTTGTGGAAGAGAGAGACAAAATAGTAGGTAAGCTTATATGTCAATTCATAGCAACGGGTAATAGGTTGCAATAAATAATAGTGGTTAGGAAATTCATTAGCCATTCAGGCATCATATTTATGAAATGTATCACTTTGATCTAATGTATTTCAATGCACTCGGCTATCAGCTGCACTGACTACATTTTGCTGAGGTGAAGGGCTTTTTAATCCAAATCAGAAAGTGATGTTTCTGCACTGACGCACTAATTTATAAATTATAATTAACAGACTTACTGCTAATCAGATCTCATCATAACTCCCCTAAGGCCCAAAATGTGGGAAACAACAGAACAAATGATCAAAGGTGCCTCAAGCCAGCCTCTAAATTTGTGTCTATAATTTTGTGCACACAAATCTATGCATTTACATGCATGAAATGGATAGGAAGCATGATCTTGTGGCGAAGGCACATGAATGGAAATCAGGGGGCCTGGGGTCTTTTTCCACCTCTGCCACAGACTCTCTGCATCTCTTTGGGCAAATGACTTAAAGCCTAATACACCTCTACCCCGATATAACGCGACCCGATATAAAACGAATTCGGATATAACACGGTAAAGCAGTGCTCCGGGTGAGGCGGGGATGCGCACTCTGGTGGATCAAAGCAAGTTTGATATAATGCGATTTCACCTATAACGCGGTAAGATTTTTTTAGCTCCAGAGGACAGCGTTATATCGAGGTAAAGGTGTATTTAAAATCAGGTGCAGCCACTTGCTTACAGAAAAAATTGTGTGCAACTTCACATTTTGTGAGTGCATGCAGTTGCACACATAAATTAATCATGCAATTTTTTATGATTTTCTCATATACAGTTGCCCATGATCAGGCCCTTAACCATTGTTTGCTTCTCTTTCTCTTAAGTAGATTAAGTAAAATCTACTTAATTCACAGCAGTGCTATACGACCAAATGCATTGAAGTTTGTAAAGTGAGCCAAGGTCATCATCTAGATTCGATAGACTTAATTCCAGGTTTTGCATATGCAAATGCAGGGTTTTATGTGCACAAAAACTGGTCTGTGCAAATTTTGTCACATTTAAAAATTTGATTCGTTAGAGCCCAAAAGGCTAACTAAATTTTAATGTGGTAATGTTAAAACTATGTGGAATTAATTCATCTTTAGCATAAATTCCATTATCTATAACCTTTGCCTTGGGAGATATTTAATGTTATCAATTATTTGTCAGCTAACATCAGATTTAAAAGAGGTAAATTTGGTTTACAGTCAGGAATAGATCTAATTGCCTTTATGAAAAGTACAGAGTTCTATGGGAACACCACAAACTTCTACAAGTGATTCTAAAATGTTATTTGGGGCTATTTACTAAGCAACTATTGTAGTTTTGCTATATGTTAAATGAGGGGGTACTTGGTTTTGGATATAATGCAATTGAACGTAGATTAATACAATCCTAGATCAACATAAATATTCTTTTCAAATAATGGATTAAATATTCACTGTGTAGATAGATAATAGCCATTTTGTAGAAACGAAACTGGATATTGCATCGTGCACATAACAGAAACCTCTGACACATAAGCTGTACTTTTCATCTCCTAAGAACAGAGTTAAAATGGGTCCAGGAAAACCAGAAGCACACTATAGGAAAATGCACAGCACACATACTGGAATGTTTATGAATAAGGTTCCTTGCGCATTCCACATAGGGACATGAGTGGAGTCCTTTCCTGGCTTAGAGAGTTTATTCCTTGTGCCAGTTTCTATTTTTTATGTAAATCCATGCAGCTGACCTGAAAGCAACCACAAGTTTCTGGTAAGCCAAGTTTTCTTTGTTAATTAAGAGTAAAATGCACAAATTCACTGCTGAAGAATTAAATGTGTGAATTTTCACTTAAGCGTGAACAGGTTTTCTGTGAGGTGAACAAGAACTTGTAGTCCCAGGGAAATGTATAAGCATGGCTCTTATTCTTTTTTTACTGTATGCAAATTTTGCTTAACAACACTGAATGATCAGCTTCTTCTATAATAAAACTTCTGTGTTTTTCTTAGAATGGAAATCCTAACTCATTTTCTGCAATGCATATTAAAGTTGCAATCTATTACAAACGGAACTTTCTAAAAATCTAGAAACAAAAAACAGATCATCAATGAACAGACATCAACAGGTATCACTAGAACTGAAAAAAACCTGCTTAACTCACATAAACTACAAGCTCCAAGTTCCTTAGCAAGCCCTGAAAAACAGGTGGAAGGGAGATTTCCCACTCTGACCCCACCCTGGTGAAAGGAAGTTGAGGGGTGTTCTCTAGCCAAGGGTCCCTAGGGCAGGCAAGTTTGGGATTGTCAGTGCTGTTGTGATTCAGATATGGCATGATCTGTATTTGCTGCTATAAAGTTGCTTCTGAACATGCCTATACATGTTTGGAGAAGAGAAGACTGAGGGGGGGACATGATAACAGGTTTCAAGTACATAAAAGATTGTTACAAGGAGGAAGGAGAAAAATTGTTCTTCTTAACCTCTGAGGATAGGACAAGAAGCAATGGGCTTAAATTGCAGCAAGGGCAGTTTAGGTTGGACATTAGGAAGAACTTCTTAACTGTCAGAGTGGTTAAGCACTGGAATAAATTGCCTAGGGAGGTTGTGGAATCTCCATCATTGGGGATTTTTAAGAGCAGGTTGGACAAACACCTGTCAGGGATGGTCTAGATAATACTTAATCCTGCCTTGAGTGCAGGGGACTGAACTAGATGACCTCTTGAGGTCCCTTCCAGTTCTATGATACTATGTCAGTTTTGCCTTCAACACTGTAGGACAGCATTAGCCTCCTTGCAGAGAGCCCACAAATTTGTTTTTTAACCTATCTTGCCAAAAGTTATAGTTTAGGGGAATGCACAACAGGTCTTGAGTATTCTGTATCAGCTGGTATATTTTCAGTCCTTGAGTCCATTTATCTAAATCAAATGGGCATTTAAAATAACTTTCACATGACTAAATCCAAGTCTAGTGGTACTGAGGAGTCTCTCAAAACTTGATCATCTGAGGCTAAAAGGTAGAAGGCTCTCTATCCTCAATGCTTTGTCAGTGCTAAAGCCGCTATTGTGCAAAAACCACAATCTCTTCCTCAAGACACTGAAGGTTTTCCTTTCCATTACCAAAGAGCAAGGAAAATAATCCAATAACCAAGAAAATGGAAGAGCTTGACAGAGACTGCTATTTAGGAAAACTATAAGCAGTGGCACACGATACACTTTTCATAAGGTGGTAAAGTAATATTAAACAGTGCTAGATGGCTAGATGAAAATAAGGAAGGGAACAAAGAGAGTTAAGTTTACTTGGAATTGAAGGAGAAAACTGAGTTGGGAATATGGTAGAATTCTCAGAACCAACATACAGAAAAGTTCAGTTTAGGTCATGTTCCAACACCTATTCCAACCACAACAACAAAAAATCCTCCCATTGTTTTCAGTGGACTCTGGAGCAGGGTCCAGGAGATTGCCCTGATTATCAGAAGGCCACAGAAATATACTGTAATCGGAGACCTTAGAAACGTAGGGCTGGAAGGGATCTCAAACATTCTTCAAGTCCTGTCCCCTATGCTGAGGTACTTACAATATATACCAATTGCTTTAAAAGTCAGCAGCATAAAGTACAAAGGGACTTTGTATTGTTGTCTCGGTTCTAATAGAAACATGTATACTTTTCAATAATAACTAAGAAGCTTACAGCTGACATGTTCCATTGAAAAATATATTTTACACAACTAGCTGTGCTATTTATCTGTTGTCACGGAATCACTGAAATGTATTCCACTAGTGATACAATTTCAATATTTCATTATTTCTTTGAACTATATGGTTGCACAGCACATTCAGACTACACTTCTAAACAGTGTATGGATCTTACTTCAACTCTTGCAAAATCTAATCACAACAAGGTAGGTAAGCACAAAGTATTAACCTTAACTATTAGTTTTCTGGGCTTTGGGGGGTTAAAGTCAAGCCTCTAACATGGTAAGGGCCATACCCTCAGCTCACGTAACTTGGCATAGCTCTACTGATTTCAATGCTAATTTACACCAGCTGAGAATGTGGCCTATGTTTGGGGGAAGGGTGGGGGTTATAAATTATAACATATTTATTGATCTTTAAACACTGAACATTCAACATGTAGATGGCACATACAAGAAGCTGAGAAGAGCCATTGAGGCAGGATTAAGCAGGGAGGACAGGGAGGATGTTCAGTCCACCATAAAGCACATGCCCTGTGGGTCCTTGGCGCCTCTCAAGTGGGATGGGACTTCCTCCCAGTGAAGGCTTCATAGTATGGGTCCTCAGCTACCTCCCAGTGAAAGATGACAACTCCATTGGCAAGCGAGGCAGAAAGGATCAGGCCTGCATTACAGTGGTTTGAGTGGCCCATTTACATCTTAGACCTCCACACCACCATCCATGCCGCAGGAAGCGGAGGCAGGATTTTCTGTCTAGCCACAAGACAGGTACTGTGGAAGAGTGAAGGTTGTTATGCTGGATGTCACCAGCCTAGTAACCAGCTAAGATTGTGCCTGCAACAATGTGGCAACAAGAGTGCTGGTTCAGACCTTGGAGGTATCTTGGCAGAATGGAGTGAGAGTGATTTAAGATGTAAAATAATCCCAATAAACACGTTTAATGATGACAAGGAGAAATCAGAGTAACGGGTCACTGACAATCAGGAGCAATGGAAAAAAAAAAATCAATGGAGACATGCCAGGGATGAATTTCCCAGTATCACTTCCACTGAAGTCAATAAGGTTGCATAATTGTCACTGAGAGCAGAATTTGACCTAATGGTAGAGACAGAATCAACAATATAGATTCTCTTTCCTATAAACAACTCTGACCAAAGATTGTGATTCCTCATCTCCTCTTTTTTGATGTAAAGAGGTTACTTATGCACCTTCCTTATACTAACTGTTTTGTAGTTTAAAAGTTATTGTTAATCTGCAATAAAGCACATACCTCTGACAGTCAATGAAAAAGTGCATGGGTCATGATGCTGAAGCGGAATTCATGATTCTTGAGCAAATACTTTACTAATATTGTAACTAGAATACGTCTACCACCTACTTTAAGTTAAATTTGCTGACAGGTAAGCCAATCAACTGATCATAACCTCTGGCATTTTCAGACTTTTCTCATGAACAGATATATTTTATATGTTTCTGCATAATAGGCCCTTTCCAAAATGCTGATTTGATCACTGATTATGGATTACTCACCCCCCTCAAAAGGTACAAAAGACAGGTAATAGCCTGCATGTGGGTGAATGAAACTTTGATGTACAGTAAGCATCAGATTTACTCTTTTTGGTCTACTGTAGTTTTAAAAACAAATGCAAGCAGAAAAAAAAGAATCATGGATTACTTTCCAAAGATTGAAGAACTCAGTTGTAAAAGGGGGGGAAGAGATGTAGAAAGAGTTTTATGATTTGCAGAGTCACAAATCATTACAAATGAATGATTCTTTAGCAAAAGAAGAGGCTTCTTTATTTCGTGAGGACAAGCCCGCTTCTAAGAGAAAACACTATCTGTTAGCATCTCATGCTGAAAGCAGACATCTTTGGACAGATTTGTTACAGTTTTCTAGATGCTAATGTGTAAACAGATTGTAAAATTATTTTAGGGCCTTATGCATCTTATAATAGGATTTCATGTGTTTAAGAGGTAGTCTTATACCTCTTTAACAAAGAGGCTTACAATATGGTAAGGATGTATCAGAAAAAAATACTTCTAACAGATAAATCCTCTTGGCAAAGGCTGTAATCTTTCAAACTTAATTGGTGAACTCATTAATGAACAACTGCCACTACAAGAAGAAAGACTATTGTCAGCGACTTATCGAGCCATGAGATAACAAACTTAATTATATTGTTTTCAATGGATTTACATTTGCTTCCTTTAAGGACGCTAGATTTTTCTAACCATTTGCTCCTTAGCTGTATACATTTTTCCCCCCATAACAGAAATGAAAATCAACTGTACAATGAATTAAAAGAGATCATCACAGATAATGTGATAAAACACAATATTAAAACTTTTGTCTTTATTATCTACTTGTAAAAAGTTATAAGCCTGTGAAGTAGTTAATTTATGAGTCATGTTAGTAATTTGTTCACATTTTTAGCAAACATGGTTCCTGGGATGTATGAGGACAATTTGCAGGTCCAGCTTGGCTCCTGAGGGGGCACTAACTAATTTGACACTATAACATGACATTGATAGCAGGCACACACTAATGACCAAACTGCGAGATCCTCCTGTCATCCTGTCGTTTCAGTGAAGAGCAAGTTTTCTTTTATTGCCAAAAAAAAAAAAAAACCACACAGAGTAGCTCTACTAATTATTCAGACATGCACTATAATGAGAACCTTCGTGTTTACTTCCAACATACTAACCACTGACTAAAGCTCCCATTTGTCTGATTATGGTGGCTGATTAAAGTTCATCTCTTGAATAGTAAAGTCACAGCTTAAAACAGGGCAAAAAGAATAAACGGCCTTCTATGCGACATAAAACTCAGAAAATGGCCATTTTGGTTACAAGCTGGTTTATTTTCATTTATTTACACGGGAAGAATAGAAAATTAGATTAATTTTATAGTACTTTTTAAACAACATATATGTCTTCATGGTGTTTTAATATCTACTTCAGTCAGGACATAAACTCCATGCAGAAATGTTTTTTCGTTCAAGAAGCATAAGTAATAAACAATGTTTTCTGAAACAAAATCTTTTGCCAAATAGTTTAGAAGGGTTAAAAAAATTACCCACCGTTGTTAGATTATTTTATTAGGAAAAGGAATTCCATGAATTATAGGCATTTGGAGACCATGAAAACTTTATACATGACAAATTATTTGGGTGTCAGAGCATACAAAAGCATATAAAAAAAAAAGAACATTGGTATTTCCCAGAATCTACACATATGTGCCATTTTGGGGTCTGATCCAACACCCAATATGGATTACCTGTTAATTTGAAATAAATTCAATATGTAATTTTAGTTTGTAAATCAGCACAGACTTTCTGCAGAAATACTGACCACAATCTTGATCAGTTCGTAAGTAAGCAAGTTTCACTATGTTAAATATATAAATTAAGGTCAAGATTTTCAAAACTGACTGGTTATTTTGTGTGCCTGTCTTCAGACACACCACAGGGACTGATTTTCTCAGGGTTAGTACTCAGCACTTTCTGAAAATCAGGCCTCTTTAAAGTCTCAAATTGGACAGCCACAATAACTAGCCAGATTTCAAAATCACAGAGTAAAGCTATTGATTAATTTTAAAAAATGAAGTAACAAACTTGGAAGTGTTATATATATTTGCCACAAATCAGAATGAAAGCAAAGGGAAAAAAAGTTTCAATACAACCCCAGGTCAGTTTGAACGTCCTTACCAGTTGATGGCTCTCAAGTGGTCTATGTTCCCAGAGAGTAGTTATCCGTGATTCACAGTCATGCTGGAAGGGCATAACAAGTGGGGTCCCACAGGGATCAGTTATGGGTCTTGTTCTGTTCAATATCTTCATCAATGATTTAGATAATGGCATAGAGAATACACTTATAAAGTTTGCGGATACCAAGCTGGGAGAAGTTGCAAGTGCTTTGGAGGATAGGATTATAATTCAAAATCATCTGGACAAACTGGAGAAATGCCACTGACTTCCAAGATGAAAGGGAAAGTAAATGTATCAGAAGCCAAATAGATCAGAGGTGCTGGGCCTGGAACAATTTGTATAGTGGGGGTGGTGAGAGCCATTGAACCAAACTGTAAATCTTGTATATGATGGAAACCACTTCAAGCCCAGGGATGTGGCAGAACCCCTACTTCCAGGCCCCATGGAACAGATATAACAAATACCTGATACGTGCTATTACATGTCACTTAGAAGGTACAGGAATCATATCATCATCAAGATAGTAACTCCGGCACACTTCCTAGAAATACTTTTGTAAACCATGTGGAGGCAACAGATGATCAAGAAGAGACTCCCTGAATCTCACAGACAAGCCCTGTTCACATCAGAAGATATACTTCTTGTCTACTTTCACCTCTTTGGAAAAGAAAAGCACAAAGCCTGGACAGAGAGCTTCTGTATCCATGGAATTGCCATTAGCCTTCAAGCAACAGCATGACTGATATTTTCCACGTGGCTGGGAATGGACTGGTAAGTGGTCTCCTACCAGGCTGCATGACCCGTCCATACCAGCTGCTAGAGAACAGAAAGACACGTGACAGACTACCCAGTGAACATGTGCCAGTTCAACTATGGGGGTGGGAAGTAGTAACAGGTATAGCTGTGGCCACTGATAATGAGGGCAGCAGAAGCATATGAAAGCCTACCTCTTTGCTAGAGGTTATGATCTGATAGTAGTCTTGTCAGTGGCAAAGGCAGGGAACCCACCTCCTTCCTTCTTGCTCTGTGCCTCCGAAAATGACACTGAAGCAGGTGAGATGTAAAAGGCTTTGGTGCCAGTAGGGGAAGCAAAGGCAGAGAAGCACCCTGTTAACCAGTTAGAACTACAAGTGACTTTGATGATAGATCAAGATCACTGACCAAATCGGACCCTGGCTCTAGGAGAGGGCCAGGTTTTCACATCAGATTTTTATGAGCAACCACCCACAGCAACAACTCTTTCCACCTGTTCCCCTCAGTCAATGCCATTTGAATTAGCATCTAGTATTGCTGGCTGGCCTGTCCCCCTACCTCATTTTCTAGATTCTTTTCTCTCCACCAGGTTCCCAACCCCAAACACAGTCCAAGAAGACCCTGACTCTCAAAGCAGGTAATTAGAGCAGAGTTGCAAACATTAAAACTCCATCTCAAACCTAACTGCTAATTGATATTTAAAAAACAAACAAAAGAGATTAGGGCTTAATTATTTGGGTCTTGAAATCTGGCAATGTTGTATGGGGTAAATGCAACTCTTGGACCATAACTAACTGAGATCCAACTGAATATCACACTGAAAAAGGGACTTCTTCAGTTCTCATGTTAGTCAAAACCTCCCATGCAATGCCTCTCTGCACATAAAGAAGTCAAGTCAATTTTTTTCCTCCTCCATGGCAAAAGATACATTATCCATTCATAGACTCATGTGGATGCCTCTTAGACATACCATATACCCATTAAAACTTGAATAGGGTTATGATATACACTTCTACCCCGATATAACGTGACCCGATATAACATGAATTCGGATATAAAGCGGTAAAGCAGCGCTCCGGGGGGGGGGGGGGGGAGGGCTGCGCACTCTGGTGGATTAAAGCAAGTTTGATATAACGCGGTTTCACCTATAATGCAGTAAGATTTTTTGGCTCCCGAGGACAGCATTATATCGGGGTAGAAGTGTATTTGTCTCAGAGTTTTATCATAAAAGTGTCAATTAGCTGGCTACTGGATAAGAAAAAGTAACCAAAGCAACAATAAATGTGTGATCTTGTCTTTAGGTGTTCCACATCCAAGTTAACATGAAAGAAGTTCTCTTTCCAGGGTGGGTTTTGGAAGGAGCAAAAATCTGTGCATGAACTCACTTGTGCAAAACAGTGAGTATAAGGCCAGGAAAAGTCAGTTTGTAAAATTTATCTAATATAATCAACATTCACTCATGACATCTCAGAATTAACCACACTGTCCTTTGGGTAAAATACGGTCTCAAGTTCAAGGGGTCACCAGGAGTCAGTGCAGTTACTCCGCAATCACACCCCTATATGCCCCAAAACTGTCAGACGGCAATGCTAAGTGATTGCTGCAAGAGAAATTTGGGTTTGACTGTGTTTCAAAAACTAAGTTCTAAAGAAAGGAAATGGTGTTCTGTGCACTCACTTGGTCCTGTAGAATTCCAGTGACTCTCTTCTTACCGGACTGCAAATCCAATAACATCTGTGAAAGAGTGAAGCTTTCAAATCCACGCTTTGTGAGTGAATCAAAACTTAGGCAAAAAGGTTCTGCTATCATCCCTAAAAGAAAGCTACTTCCACAGAGTTCATGTCTGAAGGGAATACAAGTCCTTGGCATGTGCCTAATGTAGGCAATGGGTAGAGACAGGAAGACATGCACTTAGATTTAGACTTCTGACATATGACCAAAAAGAAGTGCCATAACCAAAAAGTACTTCATTTTACAAGAAAGAGATTCTTGGCTAGGTTGCACCTTGGGTTTCTGGGCTTATGCGTATGGGGGTTTTTTTTGTTTGTTTTTTTTTTAAATAATTCAGCCAGTTATGTCTCCATGTACCATAAGAAGGTGATTTGATGTAGTAATTACCTGTTACTCTTGACAAGGTAATTAATACAGCAAAATACCACAGTACACTGTGTAAACTTAGACCACTATAATTAAAATACACGTCTGTTCAACAAACTGTTTAGTGTGGGAAAGAAGAAAAAAAAAAAACCCTGATTATGCGTATTTTTCTAACTAGAAAAAATATGGTTTGAATCTGCCCCTTTAATAAGCTTCCCTCCCCCTATGTTAAAAGTGATAATTTGAAAGTGCTAGAGAACAATACGAACAATGCAGAGTGATGCAGATATTTTTACATATCAGATGCAAAGTGTAAAATAGCCGACATGTTCCCATTAAGGGTTTAAAACAAACAAACAAACAAAAAAACCACAGTCAAGAGTACAACTTGGAAGGATATTGTTTAGGAATCACATTCTTTTCAGTTAGACAGGAATTGCAAAGTAAGAGTGCTCCCTTGGATTTGCTGGCTTCTACTATTTTCCAAAATCCACAATTAAAGACAGTCCCTTAAAGTGTTGTTTATGGAGGGGTTTCTTCCCTAGCCTCAGATACACAGCAAACTGGACTAATGGCTCGCACTTTTCTTGGAAACTGACAAACGGCAATGCCAGTGGAAAAGGCGTTCACAAACTTTTTGGATGCTCTGTTTCTAGATAGAGCCACCACAGCACACAAGGACAGTTAAGTATCAGAGGGGTAGCCGTGTTAGTCTGCATCTGAAGAAGTGAGGTTCTTGCCCACGAAAGCTTATGCTCCCAATGCTTCTGTTGGTCTTAAAGGTGCCACAGGACCCTCTGTTGCTAATGACAGTTAAGAGAGGAGACAAATCTACATACAGTGCTAAGTATAGTTAATGAAAAAACAAGGCAATCAAAAACAAAAATGTTCAAAAATCTACCTACTCAGCACATTCCGTCGATGTGTACACAGAACAGAAAATAGGGTGTGATAGAAAAAGAATTTAGACTGGTGTAACAGACAAATTAGTAACCTTTGCAGCTTAAAATATTCTCTGCACTAGTCCACAGTAAAGGTTTGACTAACACACCAAGTTACTGGAAGCAGAGTTAATTCCTATCTTCCAGTTCAACATTTTTTACTGCTGTTTCTACATTATAATACCTTGAAAAGTTTATGGTTTGAACTAGCACCTGAATACAATGTAATTTTGTTTGCATAAACTGGCAAGGGATAAGAAAACATCACAAGTCAGAGCATATAAGACTCAAGTGATGCAGAGGCAAAAAGGTATCCTCTTTGTAATGTCTGGTGGTCTTATTTAATGATGATAAATTTGGTTTCTTACAGACCTTATTCTCAGTGACCTCTATACCCAGGAAATAACCAGTATTCTGATTAAATGGTCCCTGACTCCAATAGAACATTTAGAAATGCAGCCAAGAATCCACTGGCTGAATGTATCATTGGAAACTCTGGCTTCCTACTGGACATCCTTCCATTGTAGGGACCACTAATCAGAGGAACACAACTCATAATTCCTGCTAAAGAGAAATGAAGGCTTGTGTGATGTTTAAGGAGTGTCAAAACTACTCAACTCTTCTCCGGCTCCTTTCATATCAAAAGAGAAGAACTTTAATTTGCTAGTTCAAAGAAATCTAGAAAGATAACTTAAGAGGAAGAAGGGTCTTGCAGAAGAAAGTATCTGGAAGAATTAGAATCCATATCCTCTGCTGCTAATGGGACACATGTAATAATTCTCTTTCCTCAGACTGAGAAATACAATTGGGGCTGGGATAGACAACACTGCAGAAAAAGGATTAGAAAGAGAAAATACACAAGGAGGAACAGAAAGATAATCTTCGCCAGCTTCCACAATCATCTCCAAAGGGAGTGCTTGTTTAGGACATCTGATCATGACTTAAGAATGGATACCCTTTGGGGTCTACTATGCAGTTCCCTGAACACTGCGAATGGAGCAAGTGAATTACTTGGCCAACCAAGCAACCAACGAAATAGGCAGACAAAGAGCACAAGCTTCATCAGAATGACAGAGCCATTTTTAGGCATCAGCTCTTTTGACTAAAGGCCTTGGTAAGGGCATCCCTTTCATCCCAGATCCACTCCACACACCAAGCACATGGTGGTGGACTGCAGAAGATGCTCTTGCACTATAGTCTTCTCCAGAACATTTTCTTTTTTATCCCTGGAGGTAAAAAAAGAAGCCCTGACATTTGACTGAAATGCAGGAGGAAGCTGAAATGTGCAACTGAATGTACTCACTCAGAAGTAGAGAGAGTACCAAGGACAGAACATTGAAGATCCTATGCATTTAAAGGTTTTGGCTTCTATCTCATTGGTGCAGCTATCTGTCAGACTGGAAGTGTGAGGGAGCAGAAGCACTTCTGCCATTTGTCCTTTCCATATCGTTGAAGGAATCTCTAGGTAAAAGCAATGAACACAAGTGACATGATAGCACCAGTGAACATGAGTACCACAAAGGACAGCATGTATAAATATGCATTGCGAAACATGCCCTTTCAGATACTACCTCTCTCAGTTACTTGGACTAGTGCTAACACCTAGCTTCTGGATCAAATATTTAATACTGCTGTTGCTACAGCAACATGTCTTGAAAACTTCATGACTTCAACTAAAAGCTGATTACAATATAATTTAGAGAAGCACCTTAAAAGAGCTTCTGTTTTGGCTAGAGTGATTTTTCTTTTAATATGAGGAAAAATGGGGGGAAAAGAAAAACGTTGGTGGCTACCTCAATAACTGCTACCCATGAATTTTATTTATACATTCTATGTATTATGTACATCTACATTATTTCCTTCATATTAACTTATCCGTAATATTTAAAATATTGACTTTTTTCCTCCCCTAACTTGACTCTTATCGTTCACAGATTTTTGTCTAGGAGTATGCAATGATGCCATACTGCTCCATTATCTTTCTTCATTAAGTATTTCTGCAATAAAAAAAATAAAAAATAAAAAAAAAACCCCACACTAATTCCATTCTCCAAACACTTAGTACAGTGCCGGAAACTGACCGAGAAGTTTAGTGAGATCCACAACACTTACCATTTCAGGAAAAAAAAAAAATCTTCTTTCGTGCTTATAATGAATGAGGAAGAAAAATAAAATTCATTCCTTAGATTTTTTCAGTATGTGTAAAAGTGCTTCACACATATAATTAAGTCGTAAGTTGAAGAATGCTTTTTCTTTTCATATTTTAATTATTCATCAGGTACAGCATTGTTTTACCTTATTAAATGTTTGATGTACAGAAAAGTCTATTCTTTCAGAAGTATAATTTCATCCTCCGTTCATTTATATTCTTTTTAATAGTAGCTAAAAAGAATTCTGCTAAATCACTTAATGTGATATTCTTTGCTGCTGAGAAAATTCAATCTGTTTTTCTTCAGTTTTAACTCTGTTGTTTTCTTACAGTTAATTATTTAGGTGGTTCCAACAACAATATGTTATTACTGTTGAGTCATATAGATATTGCCTGACTTGTGTTACATTTCATCTTTCCCCCCCCCCCTTCTTTATATGGTTGGGATTCTGTAAGAAAACATTTTGCTAGAACTTAAAAACTTACCTTACTTTAAGCTAGCAATTCAGCAGATCGAGACTAATTTTTTTTAGACCGTAACCCTTATAAAAATGGCTATAAGTAAGTTTTAATTATTTATTTAATTTAATTGCAATCTGAATGGGATGCCAACACCTCAGGCAGACAGGCATGACATTTAACTTATACAATTAAACATAAGGGTGGGGAAACATAAAACAAACAATATGTGTTAGTTTCAAGTTTTATAGTACATATATATATTTAATTTACCTGTCCTTGCTTCAGCTTCTGTCAGGGTAAAAACCGTATAAGCGAACACCTTTGGGGCCATAGAAATCTGGTTTTGCACCATTGAAATCAATAAGAGTTTTGTCATTGACTATAGGAGGAGCAGAAACCAGCTCTACAGCCAAGATTTTGAAAAATAGGAGCCTAAAGTTAGGCTCCGAAATAGTGCTCTGATTTCCAAAAGTGCTGTGCACCACTAACTTCCACTGATGTCAGGGGGCACCTAAGCAGGTTTTAGGAAAAGGAGCCTTCAATTCATGGGTTTAAAAAAAATAATCAATCTGTTTTACCCAACATGAGCTTGATCCAAAGCCCACTGAATTCAATGGAAGCCTTTCCACCAACTTCAATGTGCATTAGATTAGACCCTAAATGGTACGAATTTTCTAAATATCTAATGCATGCTAAAATTACTGAACACAAAGCAGGTACATGTACATGAAAATGGCCAGATGTGCAACAGGTCACTTAGAACACTTGAAAATTGACTGATTTGGGCATGCATTAAGCAACAGTGTGTGCATTTTTGCTAATGCAATATAGACCACCAGATTAGAAAATCTGGCCCTATTTACCTGTTGTGACAAAGTTCCTCCTCTATCTTGGTGGGTCCTGTGCTTATTGGCGGATTTTCTTGCCTCAGAGATTCACCATGTGGGTTGGGGAACAGCCCAGAGACCTTCCCCTCTGGAAGGACCCACAGTCCAGGTCAATTGGGAGGTTTGGGGGGAACCCGGGCCCGCCCTCTACTCTGGGTTCCAGCCCAGGGCCCTGTGGACTGCAGCTGTCTATATTGCCTCCTGTAACAGCTGCATGACAGCTACAACTCCCTGGGCTACTTCCCCATGGCCTCTTCCAAACACCTTCCTTAGTCTCACCACAGGACCTTCCTCCTGTTGTCTGATAACACTTCTGCTCCTCAGTCCTCCAGCAGCACACCCTCTCACTCTCAGCTCCTTGCGCCTCTTGCTCCCAGCTTCTCACACTCACCAAACTGAAGTGAGCTCTTTTTTTAAAGCCCAGGTGCCCTGATTAGCCTGCCTTAATTGATTCTAGCAGCTTCTTCTTAATTGGCTCCAGGTGTCCTAATTAGCCTGCCTGCCTTAACTGGTTCTAGCAGGTTCCTGAATCCTCTAGTGCAGCCCCTGCTCTGGTCACTCAAGGACCAGAAAACTACTCATCCAGTGACCAGTATATTTGCCCTCTACCAGACTCCTGTACCCCACTGGTCTGGGTCTGTCAAACTGTATATATTGGGATAAAAAGATAGGCATAATCAGAGGTGCTAGAACAATTTTTATAGCCGGGATGCTGAAAGCAGAAACCATGAAATTTGGTTGTTATTACTACTTCAAGCCAAGGGGTGCTGCTGCATCTCCAGCTCTGCTGGGCATTATGGCCTATCAGATAACAGGCTCAGTAAAGACTACAGGATCAAGCCCTTGCTTGCCATATGAAATTCCATCTTTGTAATTATTATTTACCATCTGTTGAGTCCATTAATTGTGTTTTATTCTTAACTCGCTCCGATTTGTCTATGCAGTGCAAAGGACCTCTACCCGGGGGTGGTTTTACGTACCATACAAGTTGCAATCTTTTAATATAAAAACAGTAGTAAGTGTTCTTGGGCATTAGTAGGGCTCACACCTCAAGTATTCGGAAAGAAAAAACAAGCTGAGGTAGCTTTCTTTTTTTACTTTTATTCAGCATTTTCCACATTATCCTGGGTCAAATTTTGCATTCAAATATGCATGCATGTATGCAAAATTTGGCAACATCATTTTTAAATGCATTACGAATATCCTCACATCTCAAATTGCTAAGTGATTGCTCCCCCCTCCCTTTTCTGAATCTCCACTATATGGCCCAATCGGCTTTCAATACAAAAAGGATTACAACTCATATCTCCCTCGGTAGTGCTGTTACTGTGAAAAAAGCAGGTGCAATTTCCAAGTACACATACGGACAACCATTACAATATGAAATATGCATGCAATGATAGGCAAGGTGGAACTGTAGGTGAATACGCTAATGGCGTGATATAACATTTGGAGGCCTAACTTGAAACCTGGTTTGCATCACAAGTGAAAAGAGTTTAATGATCTCAACCTAGCTTTATACTAGCCACAATCAAAAATTTCACATAGTTATCCATATCCAGTCTTTGGGCAAGACAGACTAGTACTAAAATAGCAGGGCATTATTGGAGACAACGGGAGTTTTGCCATTGACTTCTGCTGGACCAGGATTTCACCCCAGGTCAGGTCAGAATTCTGGGGAGAAGCATGTGTTGCCCCAGTGTGCATTATACCTGCCTGTAGCCAGTGTTGTATGTCTTGCTCTTTTGCGAGCACTGAAATTCAGCCATCTCGCAAAGCTAGTTCTACTGAAATATACATAATACACACACACAAAATGAGAAAGTATTTTACACTTGAGAGCATCAATTGATATATCATACTCATCACCCATCATTATATATTATAGGCTCAATAACCACAAGTCCATGATCACAACAAAGGAGAATATACCCGTTTCCATTCATTTTAAAATCCCTTGATCATTCTCTAGAGGACGTTTCTGCCTCTGTCATTGAGAAAGTTAATATAGCTAGAGTCAAGGAATAAGATTAATCAGTTAGATTCATCAACAGGCAATACTGAAGTCAAAGAAATGAAACTGAAAATAAAATGTATCGATTTTATCCATTATTTTAAAGACAAAAGTACCTTTAATCCACTATTTTAATTCTACCTCCAGTTGTATTTATAAATATATATCTATAGTACATTATACATAAGGACAAAAATAACCGTAAGAGAGAGCGTGATTGTGTGTGTGTTTTATACATATATATTTATATTTATAATAAAAGAAATTTTATAATAAAATTTATTATAATTATTTATTATAAAATAATAAAAGAAATATATTAGAAAATGAAATGTCATCTTGCTTCTTAATTCCTATCTTGTTCGTACTTCCCACTCAGCTCTGTTCTGTTACCAATAAGTATGCAGTAATCCCATGCTGTTTCCATTATCTACCTTCATCATGGGTTTTAGAAATACAAAAATTACATAATCCAATTTTTCAATACTTTGCTCATATTTAAAAGTTACTAGTAGTCGGCATCAAAAACTGATGGCTCTATTTAGCGAGAATTCGCATTGGGGAACATTTTTTTCCTTCATGTTTATAGCAAAGCTTTGGTGTGTGATGATTATAAAGTGTAGCAGGGCTCTAAACTCGTATTGCTTTTTTGTTCATTTGAACTATAACACTCCCTTTTATCATCTTCATAAAAGAAATTACTTTTATTGCAGGATCCGGATGAAGTAGCTTATACTTTATTCAGGCACAGAAGAGTTCTAAAAGGCTCAATATTAATATTACTATGGCCTTTACCAAACTTAAGGAGTGGCATTCAGTTTATTATACGGGAAGGTAACAGTTGACACACATGCACTTTCAAGGGGTCCTTGGAAAGAAGTGGCAGCAGTTACAACAAATTAACAGCATACAATAAAAATGCCATAAACATGCAGTATACATAATAAATCCAATCAAGTCTACAAGCTTCGCAGATAAAAATGAGTAACGACTACTGTCTCTGAAAATAAAAAATATAAGTTTCTCAAACACTGCTGATCATCACTGCAACATATTTTTGCCTCTAAATCTAAAAATACAAATTAAGTGATTTTTATATGAACAGCATTGTACATAATGTATTTATTTTCTCATTTCCCTTTTCCACCCCACCTCCCAGCTTGTGAAAACAGGGAAACTATTACAGCGAAGCTTCTTTTGTGATGATTTTTTAGAGTTCTGTAATGTATTCTTGGTGTTTAGACAGATGTTAACTTAGAAGTGTTTAGCAAAACAAAACTAGTATCCCTGAACTGACCGAACAAAAATACCATAGAACTTATGGCAAGTATTCCTCAATAATTTATTGGCTGACTGCATTAATTTCCTGCATCTGATCTGTTTCTAATTCTAACTGCTGAGGTTGGGATCTGAAGTCAATAGCCAAGAAGATGCATTTTGAAGTTTGAGGGATGTAGATAGAACTTCAGTTAAACAGAAAATAAGGCTATCCAAAAAGGAAGCAAATGGAGGAGATGCAGGTTCTGGACATCGTCCTTGCCACGTTTAAGATTCCTAACTGCTAAAGAATATCAGCTTGTCAAATTGCAGCTGTGAAACCACTTTTTGCTGTACCTGGTCAGATACTCCAGAAGGATCTGCTGAAGTGGGAAAGGTTACCAAGAAAAGAAAGGATTACCAAGCTGAAATGTAAAAATAAATAAAAAAAACAAAGCGGTTCAAATCACACTCCCAACTTGATTATCAAAGGTGGGGAAACAAAGGACTTCCTTAAACATCTTCCTGTATGATAGATGTAAAGGCATATGAGTAAATTATAATCATTAAAAATCATTAAATAACTATTTAGGTAACAATGACTTTCTTGAAATCCTCATAACAGAAAATCCATTTTTGATCATTCTCTTGGCAAAAACTTGCATAACTTGAGAATAATTGCAGATTTTTAATTTTTATACATCCAAAAGAGCATGAAGGGAAAACCATAAATTATATACTAACTCCAGCTGTTAAATGTTGGCATTTTGTCTTTAAAAAAAAGTTCAAAATCTGTTTCCTTAAACCAAGGAAATGTGGAAAAAGGCCATCCTGCCAGTGGAAACATTCAACAGCAGAAAGCTCATGCTGCGGTTTCTTGCCGAGGCAGCAAACTTCTCTAAAAGGGAAGTTCCTGCCAACTCAAATACTGTTTGCTTTCACACCCAAGAACAAACTGTGTGCATGGTGAAGGCTTCCTGAGGGCTCAGTGCAGCTGGAGCGTGCTGAATAAAGGTAACTAATGTCAAAGCTACTGTAAACTTCTTCTCATTTTTCTATCAGTAAGCTATCATCCGTGCAAACAAGACTATTATTCTGCCACCCTTCCTAAAAAGGGGACAAACATGTATATACTGTAATTTAAACCTTGCATGTTTTTTTTTTTTTTTAAGTCAAAACCCCAAAGGGGCTTGTCTGTAAAAGCGTTCACTTTTAGTTTAGTTAGGAGGATAGGTCAGGCTCAGATTCACAACGCTAGTAATGATGAATTTCCATATCTCAACACAATATGTAACAGGGTTACTCTCCCTAAGCAGGAAATGCAAAGGGAGGGTTTCACTGTAACTTTACAAATTAGAGCCAAAAAGTACTGCCAAAGCAAACATAATTACTGGGAGGGCTCAGCTCTCAGGAAGATCACAGTTAGATCAGTGTCCCCATTAGTGACTGTCACACTCACTACAAGCTCGACTGCACAAGATTGGTGAGCACACAAAGCAGTCCTACTGAGATCAACATGAATTACTCATGTGAGCAAGTGCTCACCACGATTAGTCAGAGTTGCACAATCTAACCTCAGGCACACTAGAGAAAGCAACACAGAGTAGAAAGAAATGTATCATGTTCAAAAATTGGAACAAGAAATAGTTTTCATATATAGTGATACTAAGCCTTAAATTAAAAGCCAAAATATTGCATTTACTGATTTTTTTTTTTTTTTTTTTTTGGGCCAGGCTTTAAAAGCAGTATTGAGAAATTTAGGCTACAGTGACAACATAAGATAATAGTAGTTTCATCTACCAATCCACTTTGAAATCAATAGTTATGTTATTTTGAAATACAATGTAGGAAAGAATACAAGCTCCCGACATGTAAGGAAAACTAAAATGTTATCAAAGCCTGCCTTCCCTTTCCCAGCCAGCTGGCACACCCAGAATCAAACACAGTTAATCATTTTAAGGAAGAATCCTTTTCAAAGTAGAAAGTCACACTGTTTATTCCAGAACTCCTACTCAATACTATTTTTTTCTGTGTACTAGTGCCTAGCACAACACACTAAAATGGCATAAGGCATAAATGCATCTTTATGAAAGAAACCATGAGCCTGTGCAAATGAAGGATTCTAAACACTATCCAACTGTCGTGACACAATTTAGCTCAAACAAGACTCTACAGAGTTAACCATGCCTTGACTGTAGCACTTCAATACACGCACATCCAAGTACAGTCTTGAAATGTTAATAGCCAGCTGGCTTCCTATAGTTTTTAAATATAAGCAAAAAGTTATGGTTTACAAACAAGATTAAAGCACGTCAAGCTAAACATTAGGAAAAAACATTATTTCCAAATAAGAAAAAAAATTAATTTGCCTACTGTTCCCTGAAGACTATAATCTTACAATAAAGGTGATTTCGCCATGCTTTTCCGATGATTGATATTGTGTCATTTATTTCTTTCATCACTCCCTACCTTGTCTGGTCGCTGGTGGAAAACCAGGAAGCCACAGACACACACTTCAGTCTTTCAGGCCACAATTCTCCAATGCCAGGTTGCTGCCAATGTCCTTGCAACCAATGGTAAACAGGCCACAAGGTTCAAGTTAACTGCCGAGTGTTACTACACTGAACATCTGGTCATGAATGAACGGATTGCCCACTAACTCTCAGCATTGGGCAGCTGATGAAAAATTCAACATTTTCCTTGTTGGCACAGTTGTTTTGGAGAATTCTCTAGAGCTTCCTGAATTATATTAAGAAAATTTCACTGCAGCAATCTGTATCTGTGAGAACAGCTGGTGTTGAAAGGGATCTGCTGCTCTCTGTGTGCCGGGGGACTTTGGGTTGGATCATGCTACTTTTACTACATTTGTCCTTGAAAACTTAGCCCTACCTCTGAGGTACTAGCAAAATAAAGCGGCAGGAATGTTACCTTGCAGTTGCCCAAGAACACTGGACAGAAGAGTATAAACATCAGAATGGAAAATGGGAAAGACGTATTATCCAGCTAACGGTCAGCTATAGAATGAAACAGGTCACACACTAGATATTAAGGCTTGCATGGAAAAGTTCAGACAAACTAGAATAAAATAGTACCACCGCTCTATTCCCTCTGTCAATATTTTCTCCACTGAAATCCTCCCCATAAAAAACTCAAGATCAAACTGTGGGAATCTCTCTCCATTACACTATAAAGCTAGGATTTAAAATTTTGCAAAATCCCTTGTTAAACTTCACTGCGCCTGTAACACAAATCAGAATCAACCTTACATTATAAGCCAAATTAAGCTAAACACTGAACAACATGAAATCAACAATACTGCTCATGTCGTAAGAAAAACATCAAGTCTTTCAAAATGTAAAATATTTTAAATAAAATAACTTCTTGATTGTGTGATAGTGTAATAATATAGCGTGTTTTTTTCTATTTTTCTTTTCTTTTTTTTACGGAAGTGGTAAACTTAAGGCATGCTAAATTTAGGCTATTATCTATGCAGCATAAATTTCACTTCTGTGTATAAATGCTAACTTGCATATTTCTCCATGGTAACTAAACTATGATTAAAACAACAGTGAAACCAGCCTTTAGAGCCACCTGTTTAACTAGGAACAACCTAATTTACAAAAATACTTAAACTTCAGAAATTTCATGGGACTCTACATCACACTTTTCCCAGTAGAAAGCTCACTTTGCCATGATCATATAATTGTAACATACTTGGCTTTGGTTGGTAATCATTCTTTTTTTTTTAAAAAACTAGTGTCATTTTTTCATGCATTGTTCGGCATAACACAAGTGGTATTTAAGATTATAAAGAATAAGACTCTAATAACCCTTCCGAAAAGGAAGTTATTTTGCTCCTTTGAAGGGATTAATTTACCTAAAAAGGATCTTCATGTTTTACAAAAGGAACAAATGAAAGAAATGAGAAAATCCCAAAACTGAAATTCTGATTAGATATGGGTAAGACACCTTCAAAACTCTTTTTTTTTTTCTGTTGAGATATCCTTGTAATTTACAAAGAAGAAATGGACGGTTTTATGGGTCAAATTAAGGAAATAATTATAATATGGCCAAGAATAGTAAGTGTAGGTACAAGCAATACTTATTTAATTATAAAGCATAAAAATAGATTTGAATATGAATCATTTTTAACCACAGAATTAAGTTAAGTATTTAAATACTGAAAGCCCCTTGATGTAGAAATATAATCATAATAGGTCAGGTTTGGTGTGAAATTCATGACTCATATTCATGACACATATCCAAAAATACCTCATATTAAACTTTATTACAATCAAAAACTGATCACCATCCATTTTGTCTACTGGTTTTCACATGATGTAATGTCTAAGGCCAAGTCTCTAGCTTTTAAGTAATGACGACTGCACTAGTTTCACAGTAACATGTCGTAAAACGTTCAGAATCCATTTCATTTACACTTGCCCATCCAATGTCATATACAAATGTAAAATGGATGCTAATTAGATAACAATGGTATTAACAATGTCTACAAAAATTGATGTTAAAACCAATTCCTGCTATTAACAGCCCTTTCAGGATGACAGCGTAGACTTCCAAAGTCATATTTAATAGAATTAAAGCACTTGCTTGTAGAACAATGATTTCTGATCAGAAACAAAATAGGGCCCTGATCCTGCACAGACTCAGGTGTGTGCTTAACTTTACACATGAAGTAATCCCACTGAGCTCAATAGGGCCGCTCCTGCATAAAGTTAAGCACATGCATGAGTCTTTGAGGAATGGGGCCTAAACTCAAAGAGTTTTTCCATTGAAACCTGGTCTGATTTCACTGCTTACAGACACTTTCATCCCTTGATTTGAGCATCTGCTTGGGATTTATTACTTTATGACTATTATTTCATCCACTAAACTCAGTTGAATACTCTTTCAGTGTTCTCATTATGAATAAAGGGGTTAATATTGTTATTAAAGGTTTTAGACCTCTACCTAAACCCCAAGTAGGTTCATAATACAGTAAAAGCTTTGTTATCCGGCATGTTCGGAGAATGGGGGGTGCCGGTAAATCAAAAATTCCAGTTAACGAATAGGGAAGGAGTTTGGGTGCGGGGGGGGGGGCGGGAGGGGGCTTGGGGCACAGAAGGGGGTGCTGGATCTGGGCAGCGCTCACTTCAGGCAGCTCCCTGCAAGCAGCGTTATGTCCCTGCTGCTCCTAAGCAGAGGCGCGGTTAGGTTGCTCTGCATGGTGCCTCCGCCTGCAGGCACCACACCTGCAGCTCCCTTTGGCCAGGAGCTATGGAGCCTATTGGGAGCTGTGGAGCCGGTGCTCGGGGTAGGGGCAGCTTACAGAGGCACCTAGCCATGCCTCCACCTAGGAGCAGCAAGGACACATCGCCGCTTGCGAGGAGCCACATGGAGCCAGATAGGGAGCCTGCCCGCCCTGCATCAACCAGACTATAAACCAGACTTTCAATGAAGTTCAGAAATGGCAGTTTATAGAGCTTTCCAGCTGGTAAAGTATCAGATAACACAGCTCTTACTGTAGTTTAATTATAACTGAAAGAAATTAAACATTTTCTTCCGCACCACCCATTTGTTTACTGTGTGTGTGTTTGTCAGCACTTTGTAGCATAGGGATAAATTATGTATCTGAAGCTGCTACTATCTCGCTTTTTAAAAATGACTAGATTTCAAACAGATTATGTCCCTTTATGGACCAAATGCTGTCCCCACCTCTATGACCACAGAGCCTTATTTGACAGCAGAACCAGGATAGTTCCGCAGTGCAAGAAGCTGAATTCCACAAGGCTAGATTCACCTTTAGTGACACAAACCTCAGCTCTACTGGGGTCCCCTGGATGACAGCATGCAGTGTGGTGGAGGGATGAGGACATGCCCAGAGGATCCAGTGTTATGCAGCTTCTCCAATACCTGCCTCTAGGAGAGGGGAAGTGCATAAAGGGCCACAGAGACTGAAAAGCCATTAGGTTTTTCTGTCTTCATCCTCATCATGCACCCAAACCAACTACTTGGAATAAATGGTTCAGCTGTCATGCCCCTACTGAGCTCAATGGGAGTCTTACGCCAAGGGCTGGTCTACACTGGGGGGGGTGGGGTGGGTGTCAATCCAAGATATGCAACTTCAGCTACGCAAATAGCGTAGCTGAAGTCTAAGTATCTTGGATCGAATTACCTGGGGTCCAGACGGCATGGGATCGATGGCCGCAGCTCCCCCATCGACTGCGCTACCGCTGCTCGCTCTGATGGAGTTCCGGAGTCAACGGTGAGTGCGTTTGGGGATCGATATATCTCGTCTTAACGAGACGCGATATATTGATCCCAGATAAATAGATTGCTACCCGCCGATACGACGGGTAGTGAAGACGTACCCCAAGGTTGGACATCCAGTTCTGTTCCTGGATCTCTTGCCGTGGGTACATGAACACTCGGAAATCACTCAAAGTTGATCTAGCCTGTTAGACTAATTAAACTGTTTTGCATCACAGTCCTGCATTTGCAAAATGTCTATAGTACATAAATTATATAAATTACAAGAAAAGTTGATTAGCGTAATTCAAGCCTCAATGCAGTTACTAAAGTTAACAATGAACACAAATTATACACTGTCAGTTCAATGCTGCGGGGAAACTGCACAAAGCATGTTACCAAATCCACTGAAACGCACATTAAAATGAGAAATAAATAAGTAGTAAGGTGATTAGTGATGATTTTCCCAAAGGATTTGGAGGCTTGGCTTACACAGGAAAATCTTATCCAAACTACCAGAATTCCTTGAGCCTCTCAAACTGGGCCAGAAATTGCAGATGATTTCTGGAACTTCCTACTTCTAATCAGGACAGAAATAACAAGAAAACCAGCCTCTGGCCTGTTATAGTATTTTCCTATTTTCTTTTGTGATGCCAGGTGAAAAAAGAAAGGTGGAAGTACCACAACATTTAAATATAATGAAGCAAACAACAATAGCAGCAATAAAAAAAATGAAGATTTTAAAAATTAACCAGACTTTTTGACTCTCAGAAAGAGATATTTTAACATTTGGGTGGGAAGGTTTGGGGTGTTCTGCCTGACCACATTCCCCCATCTCTAGAGGTGATGGACATTATGACAATGGCAAGAAGTTTATATTTCATTAAAATTACCACTTTGGAGCTATTAGAATTACCAGATCCCTTTCTCCCTTTGTATTTTATAAGCACAATAGGTAGCAGCAGGAGGAGGAGGAAACTGGTATAAAGAGGGTGAGGCCCACACAGGTAGATCTTCCATAGCTACTACTTGAATGCCCCTCTGCTTAGAGAAGAATACTGGCCATTTGGCATTCTCTGCTAATATGAAGTGGTCTAACAGCAGCCCCCTTCATGCGCCTCACTAGCTTCTTGAAGGTTCAGGTTACATTCCCCTGCATGAGTTCTGTCCACCTGAGATTGCCTTTGATGTGAATGGTCCTCGCTGATAGCAGGGGCTTCAATCCAGAAGTAGAGGATTGTGGCCCATTTGTGTAATGTGTTGCTCCATTGTTTACAGATGGCATCAGAAAACCTAACTCTTCCCTGCTAGCTTTCCTGGAGAAGAGGAATTTCTCTCATCCTACCAAGGACTCATCAAGGGTCCATGCTAAAAGGTGCCTTCCTGCAAACTTGACTAAGGAAAGCAGCTACTTCACGTGACCACCACACTTTAGGAGTCAAAGACTAGGATGCCTCCTGCTGACCATGCTAGAAGGCACAGCTTTGGCTGTTATGCCCATTGTATCCGGTGGAACACAGGAAACCACCAGAGACCCCTTACACTATACTGAACTCCTTGTCCCTAAAGGAGCTGATCAGGTTGCTGATCCACCTGAGAAGAACCCAAGCCAAGACGTGTGGGAGATGGAAGTCTGAAGAGCAGTGGAGGAAGATACATCATTTTTCTAGATGGAGCCCTCTACAAGTTAATTAGTTTGGTTCTTAAGGAGTAAGTTGCTCTCTGATGGTATGACAGTATGAGTTTAAGATCCGTTGTTCCAGTTCAGGACCATCTCCAGTTCTACCATTAAAAGCCAGAACTTGGAAGGGCTTACCCATTAACATTAAGTCATTCAACTGTATTTGTCCTGCCCAGGCTTTTTATTACCCCAGACTGTTGGAGAATGGCATTTTCTCTAGCCTGTTAGCAATCATAAAGGTCTGGTTTAAACAGGAACACAGAAAATTCAAAGTTAGCTTAAACTCTGCTTATGACAATGGATGGGCAAACTCATTCAGATAAAATGAAAACCCAGCATGAATAAGCCCAAAGCCTATTTGAGATTCAGAAAAATCTGTGTTACATACATTTTAGTCTATTTTAACCTTCTTTTCAAGCCTCCTATCTCTTCCTAGTTTTAGCCTAGAACAATAGTGGCGCAAACGCCAAAACCAGTAAATGCTAGGAAGTTTGCAAATAAGCCACTTTTGTGAAATTTCAGCTTAATTTTCAGAGCACAGAAGTCCAGTTAAACTGTAGATAAGTATTTAAATGCTGGATACTTATCAGAACCTACTCTCTGAACATTTCTCTCATTTCTCGCCATCAATCTCCTTATCTCACCTGCCTCATCTTGCAATACAGGAAAATCAACTGTGGTTTGAAGACCCCTGCATTACTAGGCACCAAAGTGTTGCAGAATTATCATAATCTTTCAGTCAGAACATCTTGACTTTTGTCATTTTATGTCAGATTAATATTTGGGAGTGAGGAAAGACAGGGAATGGAAGAGATATCTTTCACTCACCTTTGTCCATCCCAAATCATCATTATTATCTATAATGACGTAAATGTGCATTGTGCTTTGCACAGTAAATAAAATTACAAGGCTCATGCCCCAAAGACATTACAATATAGCACCGACAAAAACAAAAAACACAACACATGGCAACAGTTCTGAGCTTTCATAAGGAGTTCTGTAGGTAGGGATGAGTCATAAGGAGAGACAGGAAGGAGGAAGCAGCAGGTGCTTCTGGTGGACTAGTGATGAGAAGGTGTTCCTACGACAGTGGACTGCACAAAGGCAAGAAAAGCAAAGACAGACAAAGAGCAGTATGAAGCTCTGACATACCCTGGTTATAGCCCCTTCCAGAATCCATTAAAATGGCTCACCCAAAAGATCAATACATTTTTTCCCCCAAACTAAAATACCAACAAACAAACTGCTCAATGCACTGGCAAGATGGGATAGCTGGAGAATAAATGAATCATTCACTTGCTAACTCTCTTTCAGAGGCCTAACATGCCATCTCCGTAGAGCCAACCCAGGCTACAAATAATAAATCCCTACACTCATTTTGTGTACATGCCTTTCTCCCTAGGAACCTGTTCTGAGGGAATACGTATATGGCCAGCGTCGGCACACGGATACGTATAGCAGGTCAGATCCTCAACTTGACTTCAGTAGAGCTATGCTGATTTATGCTGCCCTATAGCAGGGGTCCCCAATGCGGTGCCCGCAAAGTAGAAGGCAGTCTGGGTGAAAGTGATCAGGAAATCAGAGTTTGCAATTCTAAGGAAGGGTAGAAGGGAGAACAGCAAAATAGAGACAATGGATTTCAGGAAGGCAGATTTTGGTAAGCTCAGAGAGCTGATAGGTAATGTCCCATGGGAATCAAGACTGAGGGGAAAAACAACTGAGGAGAGTTGGCAGTTATTAAGGGCCCAAAAGCAAGCTATTCCGCTGGTTAGGAAAGACAGAATATGTGGCAAAAGACCACCTTGGCTTAACCACGAGATCTTACATGATCTAAAAAATAAAAAGGAGTCATATAAAAAATGGAAACTAGGACAGATTACAAAGGATGAATATAGGCAAACAACACAGGAATGCAGGGGCAAGATTAGAAAGGCAAAGGCACAAAATGAGCTCAAACTAGCTACAGGAATAAAGGGCAACAAGAAGACTTTTTATCAATACATTAGAAGCAAGAGGAAGACCAAAGACAGGGTAGGCCCACCTCTTAGTGAAGAGGGAGAAACAGTAACAGGAAACTTGGAAATGGCAGAGATACTTAATGACTTCTTCGTTTCGGTCTTCACCGAGAAGTCTGAAGGAATGCCTAACATAGTGAATGCTAATGGGAAGGGGGTAGGTTTAGCAGATAAAATAAAAAAAGAACAAGTTAAAAATCACTTAGAAAAGTTAGATGCCTGCAAGTCACCAGGGCCTAATGAAATGCATCCTAGAATACTCAAGGAGCTAATAGAGGAGGTATCTGAGCCTCTAGCTATTATCTTTGGAAAATCATGGGAGACGGGGGAGATTCCAGAAGACTGGAAAAGGGCAAATATAGTGCCCATCTATAAAAAGGGAAATAAAAACAACCCAGGAAACTATAGACCAGTTAGTTTAACTTCTGTGCCAGGGAAGATAATGGACCAAGTAATTAAGGAAATCATCTGCAAACACTTGGAAGGTGGTAAGGTGATAGGGAACAGCCAGCATGGATTTGTGAAGAACAAATCATGTCAAAACAATCAGATAGCTTTCTTTGATAGGATGACAAGCCTTGTGGATAAGGGTGAAGCTGTGGATGTGGTATACCTAGACTTTAGTAAGGCATTTGATACGGTCTCGCATGATATTCTTATCGATAAACTAGGCAAATACAATTTAGATGGGGCTACTATAAGGTGGGTGCATAACTGGCTGGATAACTGTACTCAGAGAGTTGTTATTAATGGTTCCCAATCCTGCTGGAAAGGCATAACGAGTGGGGTACCGCAGGGGTCTGTTTTGGGACCGGCTCTTTTCAATATCTTCATCAACGACTTAGATATTGGGATAGAAAGTACGCTTATTAAGTTTGCGGATGATACCAAACTGGGAGGGATTGCAACTGCTTTGGAGGACAGGGTCATAATTCAAAATGATCTGGACAAATTGGAGAAATGGTCTGAGTTAAACAGGATGCAGTTTAACAAAGACAAAGTGCTCCACTTAGGAAGAAAAAATCAATTTCACACATACAGAATGGGAAGAGACTGTCTAGGAAGGAGTATGGCAGAAAGGGATCTAGGGGTTATAGTGGACCACAAGCTAAATATGAGTCAACAGTGTGATGCTGTTGCAAAAAAAAAGCAAACATGATTCTGGGATGTATTAACAGGTGTGTTGTGAGCAAGACACGAGAAGTCATTCTTCCGCTCTACTCTGCTCTGGTTAGGCCTCAGCTGGAGTATTGTGTCCAGTTCTGGGCACCGCATTTCAAAAAAGATGTGGAGAAATTGGAAAGGATCCAGAGAAGAGCAACAAGAATGATTAAAGGTCTTGAGAACATGACCTATGAAGGAAGGCTGAAAGAATTGGGTTTGTTTAGTTTGGAAAAGAGAAGACTGAGAGGGGACATGATAGCAGTTTTCAGGTATTTAAAAGGGTGTCATAAGGAGGAGCGAGAAAACTTGTTCACCTTAGCCTCTAAAGGATAGAACAAGAAGCAATGGGTTTAAACTGCAGCAAGGGAGGTCTAGGTTGGACATTAGGAAAAAGTTCCTAACTGTCAGAGTGGTTAAACACTGGAATAAATTGCCTAGGGAGGTTGTGGAATCTCCATCTCTGGAGATATTTAAGAGTAGGTTAGATAAATGTCTATCAGAGATGGGCTAGACAGTATTTGGTCCTGCCATGCGGGCAGGGGACTGGACTCGATGACCTCTCGAGGTCCCTTCCAGTCCTAGAATCTATCAATCTAAGTGCGCCCGCGTACTGGCTGACGGACGAGCATCCACCAAAATGCCGCCGACAAGCAGCGTCATCCAGAGGCGTCGCCGCCGAAATGCTGCTGATTTTCGGTGGCATTTCAGTGGCAACGCCTCTGGATGCTGCTGCTTGTCGGCAGCATTTCGGCAGCGATGCCTATTGACGTTGCCACTTGTCGGCGGCATTTCGGCGGATGCTCGTCCGCCGCCACAGTCCTCCGTGGCTTGTCATCTGGCGCCCGCCAGACAAAAAAGGTTGGGGACCACTGCCCTATAGGATCAACAATGCTCATGAATACTTTGTCACACTTGCTTTTGATAATCTTTGCATTGCCACACTAACCTCTCTTTTTTTATAAATTTGGATTTTGAAACTTGATATACTCTTGAGCAGTTTTGCTAGAACCCAAAGCACTGAAAGTATCCGCCATGCTTCAGCATCATCATCTCCTTTAAACATCTACTTTACATAAGCTATTCCGAACTTTCTGACGCTGTTTAAATTCAAACATAAATTTGTACACAACAATAAAACATGCAGCTAATTTGTCATGCTTCTATGAGCAACTGTGTCACTCACACCAAGAACCATTGACTGTGGTGTTCAGAGCTTTCGTTCCTATTTCACATCACTCAATTGAGCCTTCTGTAGAAAAGCTTTTAACAACCACATCTGGTCTTTAATAAATCACTGCACTTTGTCTTCCTGCCAAAACTCCTCCTTTATCTAACTTACATCTTCATGATGAGATAGGAAATCACACATTATAGTGGTGACAAACAATTGTAATTATGTCATTAGTAGCCATTTAGTCTACAAAGGTTCTCAAAAAGGAAATATAATGCACAATAAGAAATATAGGATAATACATTGATCACAGTTCCAATCCGCTTTTTACTTCACAAGTGTAAAAAGCTGGCATAATTCATGGGCACAGCAGGCAGTAATAGTACACCACTTTATGAACTATGCAGCTATTTTATTCCCCTATCTACTTAAAAATAAAAAAGCTTTTAATAGCTTGATTTAGACATAAAAGTTATTTATGACGCTTCGCTGATTATAATATTTATTTTTTTAAACTTTTCATGGAAGTGATTCTTTCTGAAATATGAATACAAACTATGTTATCAAAGATCTCACTAAAGAACATTTGCGCTATCAAAGGGAAAAAAGTGAAGAAGAAACTTTGGTATAGGCAAGAATTTAGGAAATGAAGTTCTCTGTGCCCTCTATGGTTTGGAAACCTAGCATGCCATGTATCACAAAGTCTGTTCTCTAATTTTTTACGAGCTGTTTAAAAGAGTGAATTCCTAAGAGGTCAGTGAGAAAAGAAATCAATAAATCAATGTAAAGTTTAACACTTGTTTCCAACACAGGAATCCTGGTCCCACTGAAGTTAACGGGAGCCTTCCCATGGATTTCAATAAGACCCAGATTTCACCCAGGATATTTTATTTTGTAGTCATCTGACTGAATTAGTATGCTAAAAACAAAGTTGTGAATCCTTGGGCATCCTCCCACAACAGTAAATTTTTGAAAGTAATTTTAATATATTAACCAAAAGAGCAAGATCCATTTTCTCTTCTATGGCTAGGTGAAATTTAATTGGAAAAGGTAATCAGAAGTATTTTATTTAATTAACGTATTTACAATCATCTTTAAGCCTCTAATGAATTGCATGAATTTGGGCACCATAGCTCCAGTTGTCAGTTTGGACAGCTTATATTTCAAGCTTTGAATCTTGCACTGCACGGGTGTATTCCCCACCCCCTCATTCTGCCAAAGGAAAACCATCTCTCAAGATATCCAAACACCCACACATGCTTTCATTTCTAGTTTGTTATAGTCTCCATCATTTCCTGCTAACCACCGCTGTAATACCTCATCTATTTAGTCACAATCATGGAGTTTAAGGCCAAAAAGAACCATCAGATCAGCCAGTCTAACCTCCGGTGTATCACAGGCCACCAAACCGCCCAGCACCCACATGCTAAACCCAACAACTGAAATCAGACCAAAGTATTACAGCTCACAAGAGACTAGATTATGATGTGCCACAGAGAGAGAATAGGAGGGACCAAGATGCACCAATGCCTGCGGCTCCTGCAATCGTAGGGAAATGCTTAAGTGAGAAATACCCAGATAATCCACGTGACAGAGAGAGAATGCTTGGTGCTATCTCAAAGCACCGCCCTACGGTGTCCCATCTCCAGCCATGGCATTCTCTGATGCTTCACAGAAAGGCGACTAAAAAGAAAAGAAAAAAAAGAATACCCAGAATACATTGGGGGAATGGGGAAATTCCCTGCTGACCCCTGCAGGTGGCCAGCTGAAGCCATGAAGTATGAGCTCTTCGGAACATAAGACATAAACCGGAAGTGAGCACCAGGGATGCTGAGCCCTGCCCCCTACCATCACAACCAACTCTGTCATACAACTGAAGTCATATTTGTCCAGACCTCTCAAATTGTTTCCCCCCCACACCTCCTGTTGGGAGGGTGTTCCAGCACCTCACTTCTAATTTTCAGCCGGAAAATGGTCATGGCCAGTTTATACCCATTCGTTCTTTAGCTTAAATATCTCTTCACTCTCCTTGCCATATTTAGAGAGAGCAATCATATCCCCTTTCACCCTTCTTTTTGCTAGCTTAAACAAGCCACGCTCAGCCAGTTTCCTTTCATAAGATGGGCCTTCCATTCCCCTGATCATCCTAGTAGTTCTTCTCTGCATCTGTTCGAGTTCCTGTAATCAAACCATACACCCAGGTGTCTCTCTTCCTCTTTCACTTCCAACTGATGAGCCCCCACTTTGTAGCAGAACTTTTTATTATTAAAAGCTAAGTGCATGACCCTGCACCTTGTACAGTTTCTGTCATGCCCATCTTCAAAGTCAGCCCAATCTTCCTGTATAATATTCTGATCCTGCGCTATATGGATGATGCTGCCCAACTTCATATCATCGTCCGCGTTCATTAGCACCCTCTTACTTTTCCGACATCATTAAAAATTGGTCCCAAGATTGGTTCCACAAGTAAGTACACTCCAGTCCAATAACTCACCGTTCAGCACACACTTCACCTTCTCTCCTTTAGCGAGTTTCTTATCCCCTTATAACTCTTGTATTAATCCTCACCTTCCCTAATTAGCTTAATAATTTCCCATGTGGTATTGTGTCAAATGCTTTATTGAAATCCTAGAATATTAGATCTACTTCACTTCAGTTACCAAAAAGTTCAGTTATTTTCTCAAAGAAGAAAGTTCAGATTTGTCTGGCATGTTCTGCCATTGGTAAGCCCCATGTTGCTTTTACATCCCCTTTACCATTTACTTCCATGAATTTAATGATTATTCCCTTCACAGTTTGTTCTAAAACATTACATACTACGGAGGTCAAACTAACAGGTCTGTAATTGCTGGGATCACTTTTTCCATAGAATCATAGAATATCAGGGTTGGAAGGAACTTCAGGAGGTCATCTAGTCCAACCCCCTGCTCAACGCAGGACCAGTCCCCAACTAAATCATACCAGCCAGGGATTTGTCAAGCCTGACCTTAAAAACCTCTAAGGAAGGAGATTCCACCACCTCCCTAGGTAACCCATTCCAGTGCTTCACCACCCTCCTAGTGAAAAAGTTTTTCCTAATATCCAACTTAGACCTCCCCCCACTGCAACTTGAGACCATTGCTCCTTGTTCTGTCATCTGCCACCACTGAGAACCACCTAGCTCCATCCTCTTTGGAACCCCCCTTCAGGTAGTTGAAAGCAGCTATCAAATCCCCCCTAATTCTTTTCTGCAGACTAAATAATCCTCAGTCTTTCCTCATAAGTCATGTGCTCCAGCCCCCATTTTTGCTGCCCTCCGCTGGGCCCTGAGTCCGCTGGACTCTTTCCAATTTTTCCACATCCTTCTTGTAGTGTGGGGCCCAAAACTGGACACAGTACTCCAGATGAGGCCTCACCAATGCCAAATAGAGGGGAATGATCACGTCCCCTGATCTGCTGACAATGCCCCTACTTATACAGCCCAAAATGCAGTCAGCCTTCTTGGCAACAAGGGCACACTGTTGACTCTTCTCCAGCTTCTCGTCCACTGGAACCCCTAGGTCCTTTTCTGCAGAACTGTTGCCTAGACGTTTGGTCCCTAGTCTGTAGCAGTGCATGGGATTCTTCCATCCTAAGTGCAGGACTCTGCACTTGTCCTTGTTGAAGCTCATCAGATTTCTTTTGGCCCAATCCTCTAAATTTGTCTAGGTCCCTCTGTATCCTATCCCTACCATCCAGTGCATCTACCACTCCTCCCAGTTTAGTGTCATCTGCAAACTTGCTGAGGGTGCAATCCACGCCATCCTCCAGATCGTAATGAAGATATGGAACAAAACCGGCCCCAGGAACAACCCTTGGGGCACTCTGCTTGATACCGGCTGCCAACTAGACATGGAGCCATTGATCACTACCCGTTGAGCCGAATGATCTAGCCAGTTTTCTATCCACCTTATAGTCCATTCATCCAGCCCAGACTTCTTTAACTTGCCGGCAAGAATACTATGGGAGACCGTATCAAAAGCTTTGCTAAAGTCAAGGAACAACACGTCCACTGCTTTCCCCTCATCACAGAGACAGTTATCTCCTCATAGAAGGCAATTAGATTAGTCAGGCATGACTTGCTCTTGGTGAATCCATGCTGACTTTCCTGATCACTTTCCTCTCCTCTAAGTGCTTCAGAATTGATTCCTTCAGGACCTGCTCCATGATTTTTCCAGGGACTGAGGTGAGGCTGACTGGCTCTAGTTCTCTGGCTCCTCCTTCTTCCCTTTTTTAAAGATTTTTTTTCACTCTTTCTTAAACTTATGCATGACATTAGCTATTCTCCAGCATATGGTCTACCCACAAATAGATTTATTACAAACCCTTGTTACCAGACTGGCAATCTTATATGCCTATTCTTTCAGCATTTGGGGAAGGAAATTATCTGGTCCTCCTGATTTGAGCGCATGCTCCTCCATATCATCTTTGCGTTGGTTTTCAATAAGGGTGTCTTTAGCGGTCCTTCCCTGTAAACCATTATCAGTGCCATTCCATCTCTTATCTTATTGAGGGTGCTTTTAGTAGCCAGAACCCACCCAATGGCAACCAGACACCCACTTGGCCAATAGGATAAGACAGCATCTTAAAGTTTCTGCCAAATCAATCTCTCTTGCAACAGAGTAGAATATAGGAGAGAGGCCACACCTCATATAGCATCTACCTCCAGGCAATTTATCCTGTTTAATGACTGAATTAAATGATTACTAAGGGTGGTCTACACTGAAAACTTCCACACCCCCGAGAGACGAAGCTATGCATAGCTAACCGCCAGTGTAGACAGCACTAGGTGGATGGAAGAATTCTTCTGTCAACCTAGCTCCCACCTTTTGGGAAGATGGATTAACTACAGTGACAGGAGAACCCCTCCCGTTGCTGCTGTGTCTACACGGAAGCACTGCAGCTGCAGCACTGTAGTGCTTTAAGTGTAGACATAGCCTAAGACACTACTATGTGCATTTCTAGAACAGATCTATTTTCCAAACTGAAGAAATTACTACAGTCCTTTTAAAATCCACTCTGACAACACTAAACTGATGGAACTTCATAGCCTCCTAGGCCTCCAATAAGTTCTCCATACTCTGCCCACAGGAGACAGTGCCCTCAGTGGCCGTCTTACCTATTTTGTGCTCAAAGGCAAAGCACAACGAACATTTATTTGGGGTTACAACCTTAAAGAGTCCTATACAGAAAAACTTCACTTCCTTTGGAGGGAATCAGAAGTATTCCCAGAGTGAAAGTAACGTACTTCCCAGGATGGAAATAATTGTTGCAATGGGTTAGGGGCCCCTAGGAATTAACGCTCCTGAGACCAGAGTGTAAACTCCAAACAACGATGTGGTTTATCAGAAGTCAAAACAAAATGGTGGCTCTCCCAACCTGGGAATGAAGACCAGCCTTTAAGTGCAAATCAGATGCTGCCTCTTGGAAAGCTCCTTCACATAACCACCACCGAACAAACCCTTGCCTCTGGGCAGGCTATCTTGCAGCAGGCTGGAGCTTGGAGCTAGTCAATTGGATCACAAGGCTAAAAGCGTTTCTACCTTCCTAAACCAAGGAACGAATCAGTTCCTGGTGGTATCTTACCTCAGTCTAGCTGCAGAGATCCCCACCCTTTGGCTACAAACAAACAACATTAACCCTTACTTAGTTGGAATCCTGTTGTCCCAAGACCCGACAGCCCCGGGATAGCTAAGTTGACAAGCAGAGGGAAAAGGACGGGGAGAGAGAGAGAGAGAAGGAAATGGAGAAAGAAAAGATCAATTCAATAACTGACATTCGTGGAAGTTGCAGCTATGTATCTAAGAGGAGAATTTGGTTTAAAGAGGGGAAAATTTATGCCCCCACACCGCAAGCAGCATGAGTATTGGGTATAATACTTAGATCAACCACAGCCCACACAGAGCTACAAGCAAAGGCTGGAAAAAAAAGGAACTTACAGTGAAGTCCCTTAAGAGAGGCTATAAGAACCCGCTGACCTAGCTCCCCAGGAGCAGAAAAGGAGTGAGAACTACATCTCTTGTTTTACCTGAGACCCTTTCAACTCTTACCAACTTAAACCAACAAAAATTTACAATATAGGAACAGCAGAGCATTGATCAAATTACCTGCTCTGAGCTACGCGTACACAATCATCTTCCCTGGAAGATATAGACAGACGCACATGGGAGTTGACTTACCCCTCCTGGAAAAAGCAAGCAGATTTTTGGACAGACAACTGAAAATTACTAACTGGGAGGGTCCGATTTAGTATCCGCAAGAAGAGAAGGTATCTGAACAGATCCCTTCAAGTCTATGGGCCCTCACGTGGGCCTTTAGGAAAGCACACAGAATAAGGAGACTGACTTTCAGTTGAGGTATCTGCAGTACAAAGGGCTTGATCCCAACAGGTGCTCAGCACCCTCAATTCCCATTACAGAGAGAAAGAGTTGAAGGCACTTGTTACCTGGCAGGATCAAGTCCTAAAAGGGTATCTCCCGGTAGGCCCTTTCCCAGCCTCTCCCTTCCTTTACCAACATTGGCTCAAATCTCAGAGCACTTTTGCTCTCTGTGGAGGCTGCCAGAGAAAGCACTGAAGCTCTCAACACCTCACAGACTGGGCTGAAGAGTGTGAATGAAGCTCCCATTCACTCAGAAACCCATTTTCTGTTCAGCTAGTCCCACCTTGTGATTGAACCTGTCTGGCAAATACATGACTGACAGGTCAGATAAATTGCTTTATGCCCAGGACAGTAGCTTCCATGCTTCTTTGAATATCTTATCACAGCTGGTTTCCAATTTACTTGTTGATATAGGTGACTGCTCTGACATTTTTCAGCCTTGCGTGTACTGTTCTACCTTTCAAGGAGGAACTGAAACCCAAGGTCTTTAAAGAGAGCCCTGGTTTCCCATTCATTGATTTGTAACATTCTTTGGTGCCTTCTCAAGCCACCTGGACCATCTGTTGCTTCCTTCCCTAGCCTTGCAAACAAAAGTTTCTGGAAGTGGAATAAAGCTGCAGATAAATGTGACTTTGCACACTAGATCCTGTTTATGGTTCACCAAAAATATAAAGTCTTCAGACATAAGGAGAAGAGAGAAATGCAGAGTGCTTGTGTTGTAGAAAACCATTTTGCAGCTAGAAAAAAAAATCGGTAAAGGACATCTCTGTGTGGTTGTCCATTATAAATCTTAACTAACAAAATGAAGACAAGTCTGCCTGGCTGATCCAGTGCAATGAGTCAAGAAAAAAATTCAGAGGAGGAATTCTACCACTCTGAGTTCAGCAGAATCCCAAATGAACCCAGGATTTAAGTGGCCATGGGGATGCTCTCTCCTAAGCTGATAAATCAACCATTCTAATGTATATAGTCATTTAATAACCCAGCTCTGTCTCTATTCTTTTGTCTCAGAATTGGGTAAGAGATTCCCCTGATAAGACTACTCATACATGGCCGATAGAAAGGCTTTCCTGAAAAGTTTTGTGGGGTAACACTTCGCAGAAGGCTAAGACTTATCCTGGTAATGACTATTGAAGTTTAACAGCTAGAGGCTGTCACTGATGGAACTCTGATATAGTTCAGGTGTGTGTCCTACAGATCCAGAGAAGACTGAAAGTCTTTAAACTTGCAAATGATAGAAGAGTGACAAAATAGAGGAGAAAGGATGAAAAAGCAGCGACCCCATGCGGATGGTTCCTTGAGATCAGGGCAAGAGAATCCCCTCCACAGATTCCCTCCAATTTAAAAACACAAAAAAATCTACATGTGATAATCAAATACATCAAAAGTCTGAATTTAGAACAGACTCAATATTCACATAAAAAGGATTGCAACATGGATGGGCCTTAATGATAACTCTGTCTGTTTCCGATCTCACAAACAAGGTGCGTTTTGGTAAAGAACAATCAGTGTAGCGGTCTCACCTGGCTAAAACTGCAGCTCCTTTTCCTCTTTACCTACCACTTTCCCCACAATCTGAATATCTCCCTATTTCCTTGTCCAAATAAGATTAAAAAATACACCCACAGTGATTATGACAATTACCATTTCTCCTAACAGTTAAAAATCACTTGAATTCAGGTACTGCATGGAAATATCCAGGCTTCCAAACACACAAGTATGCAAGACAAGAAGTATGCATTTCAATACGAATACTGGTTTATATTTAATAAAGATAAATGCGTCACAATTTTGATCTCCACATTTAAATTCCAATAATGCGGTTTTTTTCTCTGCTGAGATGGCCAACAATTGTCATACCAAAGCCAGTGCTCCAAGGATTATCCCCATAGTGGTGCTGTTTATGCAGGTAAAGTGTAAAAGAAAAAGGAGCCCTGGAAAAGCAGCATGACTGTGAAACATTAGGGTTTTCATTCTGTTCATTTGTTTGGGGCATCATTACTGTTACATTAAAAATTTGGATTTATTTGTAATGGTAGCTATGATTTCCTCTGGGACCTTTTCTCCCCTCTTAGGAATGCCAGATATAATAGTTTTATTTACAAAATGGCCCCTAGCCACAAAGAACTAAAGACCACCAACTCATTTCACATAGACCCCTAATTAAAGAGCCACTTTCAGTAACTCACACCCTGGAACGTGTGTTAGTGACCTAATCACAGTCATCTAATCCCCTGCCCTCCAAGTTTATTTTTCAAAATTCTAAACTTCATGTACACAATTATTGATACATAAAAATAACAGACCTATAAAGTTGCACTTCCTTTATTGTTTACACTCTTCTTGAAGATCAGATGCACAGACCTACTGCAGGAAGAATGGACCAGGTTTCTAAAAATATCATACAAAGCCATTAAGCACCAAAAGGAAACATAATTTTTTGACTTTAAATATAAAGGCAAAAATCATAGTAAATAACAATAATTTGCTGGGAATATAGTTCCATACAGCGTTTTCACAGAAATCCAGCATACAATTTTCAAGAACGTGCAGACAAATTAATTGTATACTTTCACCTTTTGTACTCCAGTCACATATGAAAAGAATAACATTTTACCACACACTGAGTTACCTATACACAGAACACAGGTTTGAAAGGAATCTAATCAATAGTATCAATTGAATTTGAGATTAGATTAAACTGCAGTCAAAGGGATAAAAGAAGCATAAAACTAACAGTCCTTTCGCCTATTTCCATGCTATTTTCCCCCATTGGCTGTCAACATGGCACTTTACCTCCAACCAGCACAGTAAGCATACAGTACAGTATGCCTCTTTCATAGCCCAAGTCAATATACTGTTGTGAACCACACACTAAGAGGTGCCACATGAGCGGCGCAGTCAGCATTTTTACCAACAGCCACACCACAGAACACTAAGTACATCAGCCTCTTATGCTATGTGAAGATCATGGCAATCGGGGGAGGTCCCGGATGACTGTAAAAAGACTAATGTAGTGCTCATCTTTAAAAAAAGGGAAGAAGGAAGTTCCAGGGAAATACAGGCCAGTCAGCTCAGTCCCTGGAAAAATCATGGAGCAGGTCCTCAAGGAATCAATTCTGAAGCACTTAGAGGAGAAGAAAGTGATCAGAAAAGTCAGCATGGATTCACCAAGGGCAAGTCATGCCTGACTAACCTAATTGCCTTCTATGAGGAGATAACTGGTCCTGTGGATGAGGGGAAAAGCAGTGGATGTGTTATTCCTTGACTTTAGCAAAGCTTTTGATTCGGTCTCCCACAGTATTCTTGCCAGGAAGTTAAAGAAGTCTGGGCTGGATGAATGGATTATAAGGTGGATAGGAAGCTGGCTCAATGGGTAGTGATCAATGGCTCTACATCTAGTTGGCAGCCGGTATCAAGTGGAGTGCCCCAAGGGTTGGTCCTGGGGCCAGTTTTGTTCAATATCTTCATTAAAGATCTGGAGGATGGCGTGGACTGCACTCTCAGCAAGTTTGCGGATGACACTAAACTGGGAGCAGTGGTAGATATGCTGGATGGTAGGGATAGGATACAGAGAGACCTAGACAAATTAGAGGATTGGGCCAAAAGAAACCTGATGAGGTTCAACAAAGACAAGTGCAGAGTCCTGCACTTAGGAAGGAAGAATCCCATGCATTGTTACAGACTAGGAACAGAGTGCCTAGGCAGCAGTTCTGCAGAAAACGACCTAGGGGTTACAGTGGACGAGAAGCTGGATATGAGTCAACAGTGTGCTCTTGTTGCCGAGAAGACTAAACGGCATTTTGGGCTGTATAAATAGGGGCATTGCCAGCAGATCAAGGGACGTGATCATTCCCCTCTATTTTACATTGGTGAGGCCTCATCTGGAGTACTGTGTCCAGATTTGGGCCCCACACTACAAGAAAGATGTGGAAAAATTGGAAAGAGTCCAGTGGAGGGCAACAAAAATGATTAGGGGGCTGGAACACATGACTTATGAGGAGAGGCTGAGGGAACTGGGATTGTTTAGTCTGCAGAAGAGAAGAATTAGGGGGGATTTGATAGCTGCTTTCAACTACCTGAAGCGGGGTTCCAAAGAGGGTGGAGCAAGGTGGTTCTCAGTGGTGGCAGATGACAAAACAAGGAGTAATGGTCTCAAGTTGCAGTGGGGGAGGTTTAGGTTGGATATTAGGAAAAACTTTTTCACTAGGAGGGTGGTGAAGCACTGGAATGGGTTACCTAGGCAGGTGGTGGAATCTCCTTCCTTAGAGGTTTTTAAGGTCAGGCTTGACAAAGCCCTGACTGGTATGATTTAGTTGGGGATTGGTCCTGAGTTGAGCAGGGGATTGGACTAGATGACCTCCTGAAGTCCCTTCCAACCCTGATATTCTATGATTCTATGTCAGTCTCCAGTCTGAGGGCATGGCTACACTTGCAGATGTAGAGCGCACTGACAGCTGCTTGCACACTGGCGTGGCCACATTTGCGGCACTTGCAGCGGCATTGGGAGTGGTGCATTATAGGCAGCTATCCCAGCATGCAAGTGACTGCAACATGCTTTTAAAATGGGGGGGGGAGGAGGGAGTGTGACAAGGAGTGTGTTGTGTGTATGTGGGGGGGGAGGAGAGAGTGGGTTTTTGGGGGGCTGAGAGCATGTCAGCATACTGTCTTGTAAATTCAGACAGCAGCAGACCTCCCCCTCCACCCTGCCTCTCTCTCTCTCTCTCTCTCTCTCTCTCTCACACACACACACACACACACATATACACACCATTCCCAGTAACGGCTTGCATGCCAGCTGTCAGAAACGAAGCTTTGAAAGGGCATTTCCACATTCCTACAGGAGTTCAAAACAATGACAAGAGTGGCCACTTGACTTAAGGGGATTATGGGACGTTTCCAGAGGCCGATCAGAGCACAGTAACGCAACACCTTGTTCACACTGACGCTGGGGCGCTCCAGCAGGGGTGCAGCAAACGTTATTCCTCTCGCCGAGGTGGAGTACCAGCCGCGCTGTAGCCGCGGAGTCAGAGCGCTTTACGTGCCTTGCTGGTGTGGACGGGGAGTGAGCTAGTGCCCCCGGGGTTCCTTTATTGTGCTGTAACTCACAAGTGTAGCCAAGCCCTGAGACACTTTTTCCCAATTCACACTAAACCCACTGTCCTCACTTTTCTCCCCACAGATAACTGTGCATCACAATTGCTGAATGCTAACATGAACAGGAGGAAAACTGGATGCCCATCTCAGGGATTTCTCCTCCAGCAACCATTTAACAGATGTGGGACAGCTTCTTTGGAGGGTTCCCCCTCCCCTTTCTGATTTTTAAAGAAAGCTTTTTTTCAGGTTTCTGAGGGCTGGACATTATTAATATCCCTTCTAACATGGATCTTTTCTGGTAGCCACCATACTGGGCAAGCCACTATTTGTAGCTACACCAAAAGAAATGATTTGTCTAATATAGTATGTAAGAGACATATATATTAATCCTTTCCTACCCCATCATCTTATGTGTTATTGTGAAATTAAGCACATATAGACCAAAACCAAAAGAACCAGCTACATTTGCTCTCTATTTTTTTTTTTTAATTATTTTTAGGAATAAAGATGAGGGGGAGAATCATCTTGTTCATTGAGGTTTAGGAAACTTATGTGGCCTGAGCATACATATCTTTAAATGACTAAAGGATACAACATTCTATTTTTACTACCATATGTAGCATACATCCACGGATATTCAGCAATATTTGTGTGTATATGTATATATTTTTTCTCTTCCTGGTCATGACTGATACACAGACTCAATTACTGCTGTCAGATCATAAACAGTTACAAAAATCTACACACGAGCATTTCCCATTGGCTTTCGTGCACTCTAGCACTGTTTAATCCATATGGAAAGGATCACAATCATCTGGATGTTCCTACAAGAATTATCTATCTCACTACAGTTCAAGTGCTTTGTTATATGCTTTCCAAAGCAGCCTGTGTACATCCTATTCTTCATGTTACCCAGTGATTTAACGGCCTCCTTTGAGAACTCAGCTTGATCACTGTCCTTTTCATCCTGTCAGGAAAAGGAGCAGTCAAGCAGCGATCCTACTTTATGCTACTGAGTCTCTTCCCCAAAACTACATTAAACATTATTATAGTGGCTCTCAGCAGTGTGCTGTGTATAGTTAAGGATTTGATAGTGTTGCCATTATAAAACCATTTTTTTAAGGGGGTTATAAAATGGCTATGTTAAGACATACCAGCGTCTGGGGGATGCAGGATAGCCAATAGGGATACTATTTAAATCTAAAAATCAGTTCAGCTGTTTGTTTTTAATTAAAGAACAATCTAAATTTTTGGCAACATTCGATTCCTTTATATGCCATTCAGCTCCGAAGTTGATTTTCAAAGACAGTATTCAAAATAATTAGTCTGTAGTAGAGAGTAAGCATTTAAGAACATTATTTATTTATGTGAAGAAAATATGCAAAATTAAGTTATATTTACATTTGGAAACAAGAATTCCATTTCTCCACTCTCCATTCATAACAAACAAATAGCCCACTACTCAAGTTCACATCCTGCTTAGGGAGTTTAAAAGACTCTGACAAAGGGAAGACTGGCCCAAGGTGCTTGGAATGTTGAAAGCATCCTGTACTTTTGGGGAAATGGACCCTATTTTTCCTGGTCCAAGTGACTACTGGGCATTTCAAGATACCTGCTTTCCAGTGATGATTCTTCTAGCCCAGTTAGTTTGTAAGGTAACAGACTTCAAAATAACATTTAGATTATACCCTAGCCTCCTGACCCCTTCTACGCACATACCTCAATTCTACTCTAGGTTAATTCTTACTCAAGAACTGATATAGCTAATAGCCCATTACATCACCTGAGCCTTTATAATCCCATCTTTCAATTGATATAAAACATTAATTTATAGACTGCAGGAATTCCTGAGACTATCAGGGTGCTATAAAAGTATTCTGGATGTGAAATGTGTGTGACAAGTAAGATAGTAATCAGAATGGTTACTGATTTTAACAATTGGATGCCATCTAATTTAATAAATTATTTTCATTTTTCTGTTATGAAGAATGATTTATGTGAATCTTCAGTATTTACACAAAACTTAATGTTTAATATTGTACCTTGGTTCCTTCCCTAACCAAGTATAAGAAAGAAGCTGTGAGAGTCACGTGCTTTTGCTTAAACACCACAAAAAGTCCACATTCAAATGACTTTTGACTGCCTAATGATGTGTAGGAAAATACTGTACTTAAGGGGAAAAAGGTAGGAGTCTTTTCTCCACTTAGCTTCGTTGGGCCTTTGTAGTTCCTTGGGAAAGAAGAAATGAGCTCCTTGTGTGGTGGACCAGCAAAAGCACTCTATGATCAAAGAGCCTCTTAAGCCCGGAGCCTGCAACTGTGTCTGCACAGAGCTCCACTGAAACCAAACGGGGGTTCCACCCATGCAGACACAGTTTACAGGATTGGCCTTTAGTCTTTGCTGGGAGAGAGAACCAACTAAGGGATAAATGTTAAATTATCTTTTACATTTTGTGAAATTACTAAACATTCAAAATACTAATAAATAATGTATTAAATGAGGTGACACCCCAGGATTCCCATGCCTGGTGGCTTACTAGGGCAGAAGAACACAAGTTTAAGTGATTTCAGAACCAGTAAGATTTTCTCATCACCCCTGATGGACAGGTAACCAGAAACAAAATGATTTCACTCCCAGGGCTATAGCAGCAGCAAGAGCACTACCATCTGTGCCCAGCAGCCATAACCACTAGCACCATCCCTCTCACTAAGCACCTGTATTGTCCATTTGCACATGAGAGTGGAAATGAGGCAAGAAGAGAGTGTATTTGTTTTGTAGCTGTTATCAGTCATTCTTCAGATTTGTCTGTCTCTTCATCTGCTTTTCATGCTGAACTACCAGAGGAGATACTCTGATTCTTATCACTTTTCACATATGACTTCACATGGTCTTAGACAAGGTAAACAGACAAGCTGTGTGTTCTGTAACATTTGCTTTAGAGGTTTCAGCGGTTAAATGTTTGAAGCTGATACAAAACTAAATTGACATATTGTCTGAATGTTTCACCAAAATAACCAAGATGTTAAACGCTTGTTGTACGTACTCTGTACATTATACACGCATACCTCAACACACTGTACACAGAACAGAATGTGGAGCTATGTCAACATATCCTTCTTATACAAACCATCAAGAGGAGCATTAATTCCATATTTCTTTATTTCAAATATGCCCTACTCCTAAAACAGCAAAATCCATGATCTGCAAAACTACAGAATGTGTTTCCAGGCAGGCTGTGATTGCTATCTTACACATATACAGTAATACCTAGGATGATACTTCTAGAGAGAAATTGTACCGAAAAGTTACAGGGACTTCCTGTTACTAATTTAATTCACATTCCTAAACCAACAAAAGCCTCAGAAATTACAGGAACAGGGTCCATATAAGTACTTAGAAAATTTATAAGGCTGAAAGACTTCCCTCCTTCATAGCCATCCAGCACTGGTCTAGATGGAGAAGATATGGAGAAAGACATGCAATGAAGTGGTGTTCACAGATGCCAGGCCTTCATGGAACAAAATTTTACATGAGCCAAAGTACAGGATACAAATTAATTTACACACTGAGGAGTAACCATAATGGAGCCACACCTTTCAGGGTCATTTTCAGACATGATCAGAAGAAATTATCATCAACTCCTAACTGAATTGATCAATAAAATAAAGAATATTTTCCTTCTACACCTGATTCCACCTCCCTTTGACACTTCATCCAATAACAATACCTTGCACTTTTACAACATCCTCAGAGGATCTCAAAATGTTTTACAAACATAAATGAATTTAGCTTCACAACGATCTTCTGACTTCCAGCCCAGTGCTTTAGTCACAAGATCACCCTCTCTCCTAGCATGGTATCTTCTCTTCCACAGAGTCCAGATCTAAAGATTAAGCTCTAAATGCCAGCTCAGGGGGTTTCTATTGTTGTCGGTAATTTTACATCGATTAAAGTAATTTTGCTAATTAAAGGACAGGTGTATAAAGGAGACTGATTTAATTTTATTAGTACTCAAGAAAGAAGGCAGATTGACGATCCCTGTAGATTTAACTCCTCTCTTTTTAGAAGTACAACATGGACATGGGCACTGACAGGGTAAGCTTCTTAACACTGCATCATCTATATGCCTCAGCCTTCTTCTGTAGGTGTCAGAGGGGTGTTCCAGTTCCCAAACCCATTCTGCCCTTTACTAAAGCTGCCAACAACAGTGTCAGCTGATGCCTACTACGATGCAGACATCTACTGGGAACCGGACTTAGACCCAAAGGCAACTGAGTAGCAAACCATTGCCAAAGAGGGCTAGATTTGAACTGCTGACCTAAAAATGAAAGACTACACATCCAAACAGCAGTCCCCAGAGTCATCTAGTTCCCCATGTAGATATGTTTTCACAATGCGTTTTCATATTTGAAGCATCAATATATAGCAGAAGTTTCATTTTTCACATTTGAAACTTCTCTTTACTCTTGTTTAGGCTTTTGGAGAGATTGGGGGAAAATTAGGGACTGTCCACAAATGAAAGCAATACTTTTAGTTTCATTATTTACACACGAGAGGAACGCATGGAGTAGGTGTCTGGCAGTCTTTTGCTTCTAATACAAACCCCAAAATTCAAGCTTTACAGGCAGTTTTATTTTGTTTTTTAACTGGAGTTCACATTTAGTTAGAACTCTTTAAATCTAAATGGTTCCGAAAGGTTTACTTTTAATTTCAACTTTTCTTCTCAGCTACAAATAAATATATTAATCGTTAGCTCCATTTCCTGAGGGTAATAGGAGTATACTCCAGGCTCTCTTTTTTTTTTTTTTTTCCCAAAAAGAAAAAAAGGGTTTCTGGACTGAAGGAGCATGTGGTTTGATCTGCCCTTTGACTCCATATTAGGGATGAAATACACTAGAAGAACTGTTGGAAGAAACAGTCCAAAACATACAAAGGCTGTGGATGAGAAATGTAGTCCAATGCTTCATTTTTCTAAACAGACAGTTAAAATCATTTTATTTACTCAATACAAAGAGGGGGAAAGACCGTTCTGAAAATCCTTATTCCATTTTTACTCAGGTGAACATACGGATGTCAACTCATTGATATTGGAAAGGTATTTGCCTAAGTAAGGAATGAGCAAAAATGGAGTAAAAACCTCAGGATTTGATCTTGTGATTAAACGGATTATTTATCTGAAAGGAAAAAAAATGCAAAAGTTAAACTTCCTGTAGAAATATTAATTGAGCCCCGCTACATATACTTCGTATATATTCTAGCTTTGTTTGTCCTTATAAGTATGTATTTTAATAATGTTTCTGTTTATAGTATCAAATGAATATTATAAAATAGACCGGATCTGTGTGGTGTAGTCAATTTAATGTTCTAGGCACCCTAACGTCTCCATTTCTCTTTACTATTATTATTGACTAGCAACCTCAGAGCACATTTAGTTTTCTTTTTTTTAAGAAAAGAAAAAGACATGACTGTGTGTAAAATATTATTTGAATGATTCAATTAGACTTTGAAGTCCCTGCTTGACATAGGTGAATGGAATGTGGGGTGGGGGCTGAGGGTTTAAGCACACCTCTTTACTACTGCTACTGTTTGGCTGCAGGCAATCTTCTGTAAGGCTGGGTTAATAGGGCAACAACACATCTGCTTCCACTGTAATCAGTACGGCTTGGCAACTGGAGATAGACACTTAATATTTTCTTTTAAACATGGAAGTTTAGAATTTGCAGAATATTACAGAATGCAAAAATTGTGGGAAGACCTGAGAGTCTATTATTTTGAGATACAGCATGGAAAAGTTGTGTGTCTTCTGTTGCTATTTTGAGATACAGCATGGAAAAGTTGTGTGTCTTCTGTTGCTGACTGAAGCAATGTAGCAACTTTGGCAGGGAGGGAAGAGGGGACCTTGTCTTCAGGATTCCCCTCAATGAGCCGTTAATCATTTTCATGTAAACTGTCCCAAGAACAATCTCCTGCACTTCACAAACCCTCATTAGGCCTCTTATAAGTGATTTGTTAGAGAGGGTCAAAAATGTTCCTTGGAAATGTTTTCAACAGAAAATGGCTTTTTTTTAATGAAATGGACATTTCTGTGGGAAATGTCTGTTTTTACGTTGTGAGGGGGTGGGAGAAGGAGAATGAAAATTTTGCAGTTTGAGGGTAGGGAAGAGGCAAGCTATCATGTTTTGTATAATAAGCAGCTAAACATCTTTGCAGAGAACTGAAATCATTTCTTAGTCTCACATCACTCTATTATTACCCACTGAATTTATTTAAGCCTGGTCACGGATGCATACTTCCCCGAGCACCACCAGCCTGATCCAAAGTCCATTGAGGCCAATGAGAGTCTTCTGTTGACTTCAGTGGGCTTAGGATCAGGTCGTATGCACTTCAAGTGTCCAAGTTGGCCAGCTTTTTTTCCTCTACAAAGGTAAGCAGTTTAAGTATTTGTCTGCCTGACATAATTCAAACAAACAGCTGAACACATTTTCCTCAAACAATTAAGAAAAGAAACAAAAGGAAAATCATATTTGGTTTGAGGCCATGCTTGGAAAAATTCAGTCTCAGATGATTATTTTGTACAGTTAAGTTTGACAGAGTTATAACGGAAATCGGTTTTGCAAACTAAGTCAGCCACTAATACAACATATATACTAAACTATAGCAGTCACTGCTGGTATGCTAAACTAAACATAACCATCTACATCTACAAATAAGGTAGACACACACACACACACACACACACACACACATTATGAAACTCTTATTATTACAAAATCAAACACTGATGCCTGGAATTTAGCACGGTCACATCTTGAATCCTAATTTTAAAAATGTACGCATACTAACTGAAATCTTCAGGATGATTTCACATTGTAGCAAGGTGAAAGCTCATACACATTCTCTTAAGCACAAATGTAACATGAAACATGGCAAAGGCAAAGCAAAGGTTAAGCAGCATTTGACTGATTTTTACCTCATGGGAACTATAATTTACACACTGCATTCATCCACAGTAAGAGGGTTCAAATGGCATGAATTAAAAACCTGCAGTTTCCTACTTCTGTTTTTAACAAATTGGTACACAGCCAGTTTTTAGTGATAAAAGGTTTCTATCAAATATCAAACAGAGAAGATGCAGTGTTTTTACACTCTCAGTATCATTGCATTTTATTGTACCTTTCAATGATCCTTACAACTACTATCCATTGTAAAACAACAATAGTCTATCCATACATACTCTGAAGGGATGGATTAATCTCTTAGAACCTCACCTGTGACAATCAAACCCTCTATAGAAATTCCCAGTATTTAAAATCATTAGCTTTATATTGGTACATAAAAATAAGAAAAAGGCCATCAGACAGATCAAACAACTGCTCGGAGCCTGGCCATCATGATATGCGGTCATCTGTGGAGGAGCAGAGTCCAACATTGTCCATACTTACCTTTGAAAGGTCTGGGCAACTAAGGGCCACTCATATGCATAACTATCCAGACTGCCATTAAATACAATTGGCAACTTGAGTGAATAGAAGTTTTACCTTAACTCCCTAGTAAGTTATAAGAGGCTGTACAACAAGAATGCTAAGACAAATACATTGACATTCACTCCCGTAGGCTAATCTAAAGTCAACCCCTCCAAGACTGGGGTAAGTAAAAAAGTGTCTTATAGCCACCCAAGCCCGACTTCCCTCCCAGGTGTGCTAGAGCTCAGGTACTCCTCACTATCTAGCAGTATTTGTATCAAATTGGTCCCATGCTGTAAATTACCAAACAACTATTTTTACTGGCTTTTCTAAGGCCAATTTTTGCCCTATATGGCAAGATCGAGGCTCCCACTGACAGTGTGTAGCCACAAATGAATTTGAGGGAAGAATGTAGGCACCTTTGAAAATTTTATGGTAGACCTAAGTCCCATTTTCAGAAGTGACTTTGCCATTTCCAAAATCAATGAGACCTAATCTTCTAAATGCCTAAATCACTTCTGAAAATGGACTAAGGCTCATGACAATTTTACTATTGGAAGTTGGTACACAGTGAAGATAAGTAGTTAAATTGTGACTTTTAAAACATTATACTCTCAACAAGCTGTCACTTGGTAAGTTGCATAAGTCTCTGCAGGCTCTCAGCATTGGAATTAGGAAGCATCACACGCACCGACAGCAGAACAGAATTGCTGAGAAGGCCTTTGCCAAAGAGACATGAGTGATTTCTGTCAACAAGTCAGACATTGATTCAGCAGAACTTTGGCAGGATGTCTGCTGCCCCTGGATACTACCTTAGAGCTATCAGGTTTTTATACCATGTCCATTATCATGGCCAGAGTGCCTCCATGAGATCGGAGTGCTGCACTAAATCACTAAAAGGCCCAATTCTGAAAACCTTTACTCACATAAATGTTTAAGCCTATCAGAGGGCAGGGAACTGCATACTGGGAAATAAGTCTAGTTCTGGGTCAGTACGTTCACACCTTTCCTGTGCTCTGACTGGCTGAGAATTCGGTTTCAGCATTATAGTCGAGAGAAAATATGTACTAAGAACTTTAGCATTCAGGATGTTCTTTAGTCATTTCAGTGGTTTGATGTGGCACAGGAAATATTAGTGCATAGTCTGTATTTTCAGTCACACTCACCTCAACATTCTCATCAAAACTACAACATATAGAAAGAGTCAGATCACTGAGATCACCAAGACTGAAATTATGAGCAATATGACAAAAGTCGGCGTTGGGGGAGGAAGGTGATGAAGACTCAGCCAAATGTTAACTATCATTTCATAGTCTGATATCTTAATTTCCATTCCACTTTTAATAAGAACTGCCCCCAAATTTAGAGTTCAATTCAAAAGAAGTACTCAACAGCAGCTGGCTGCCCTGGCCCAGCTAAGCTTCACAGATCTATTGGATTCCACAGCAGAAGATTCAGACTGATCTCCCATTTCACACAGTTAGTAAAAAAGTTCCTTCTCTCCAACTAACCTCAGAGGTGCTCAAATACCACAGTTGTTGATGTGATATAGAACCTAGAAAGAGAGAAGCTGTCTCCCTAAGTGCTTATTAAACACTACTCCTCTGAATTTGATCACCGAAGATCCCACTGGTCTTGGTGTCCTGGCCAAACTGTATTTTGAGTAATTACACTGTGCCTCCTTAAATTCTCTCAGAGTATCAATTAGTAATAAAGTAATAGTAATAAATGGAGATATCCTATCTCTTAGAACTGGAAGGGACCTTGAAAGGTCATTGAGTCCAGCCCCCTGCCTCCACTAGCAGGACCAAGTACTGATTTTTGCCCCATATCCCTAAGTGGCCCCCTCAAGGATTGAACTCACAACCCTGGGTTTAGCAGGCCAATGCTCAAACCACTGAGCTATCCCTCCCCCCAGTTGGATTTTGTAATCTTCATTTCCTCTCCTGAATCAGCAAATTACCTGGGCAATCTCTTCCAAGCACAATATAAAATGGTTCTACCCAGCCCCCAGAGTGCAGCTGCTACTGCTGATGCATTATTTACATTCCCCTGGTACCACCCCAGAGTGAGTTGAGCCCCAAATCCAGGATTTTTCCCCATTTATTTCTGCAACACTCTGTTGAAGAATGCCTTAACTTTGAATTGGACAGATCTGGTAATGCATAGTACATCCTTACCATTAAATAACTACAGGTTTTTGTTCATGAATTTAATAATAATGAGCAAGGTTCTCGAGATACAAGAAGTCCAGCAGCTTCAATAAAAATATCAATGTTAAACTGAACATGTTGATTTTAAACAGTTCGAATACAGATTGAATACAAGAAAATAATTTTGTAAACCTACTAAAATCCAGCTGTGATGTAGTTTTAAAAAAAATGCTTTGAAAGAACATTACATTTTCTAATAATATTGTTTTAAATACATAAAACTTTGCACATTTTCCAAAAATAAATGGCAGATCATGTGCTAAATTCAGACCAATCTTTCTATTCAGATTGTGGAAGTCCAGCTAATTATGGTACGGTGGCCAGTCCTCCAGGATTGTTCTGGAGTCTCCAGGAATTAAAGATTAATCTTTAATTAACGATTATGTCCTGTGATGAAACCTCCAGGAATATGTCCAACCAAAACCGAAAACCCTTTAACATCTCTATTGGTTCAGAAACAAATCTGGGCTTACAGCTTTCAGTAACATTAAGGGGAATTCTGTATGTTGGGCAGCTCCAATATCAGGTGCTCTGTTTATTTCCCGATCCACAACAAGGCTATCTTGGGTTGCTCTAGTTTTCCTCACTTTAGTCCTACACCTTTGAAACTAGGCAGTCAAAGCTGACTGAGGGGGACTGAGCTATATTTCTTCTAGAGCTCCTCCACACCACTTCTTTTTTAACCCTAACTACGGAGAGCTGTAAGACACTCCCTCTCCCCTGGGGGATGAATGCAGGATCTCTGCAGCATTTCCAGCCCTTGACAGCTAAAAGAGCAAGAGAGCAACTAGGATTCAAATCCTGAGCTCCCACACCTCAAGTTAAAAAACTACACAAGTTTGTCTACTTTTGCTTTAAAAACTGGCACCTGTGTGAAGTACTAAATCTCCTTTTGAAAGGTAAAATGCTCTGTGAATGACTGTTTCTTTAGTTTCTGAATTACCCTAGGTTAGCCTTCTAATTGATTTGTGCTCTCACCAAATTAAAAACATAGAACACAGACAGCGTGCCAGTGAAAAAATATGTCAACAGCAAAAGTTTACAAATTTAATTTGCAACTGTTTTACCAAAACAGCTCAGTCCACTCCTTCAGTTTTGGAAAGTAATCAGCTTATGTTAGAGGAAGTTACCAGATCCTAAGGACAAGTATTTTTTTTTTTATTTCATAAGCAATTAAGGCCAGTTTTTCCGTTAAGAAAAGGTGGATATTGCAAATGAGGCAATACTGCACATTAGAACGTTAAGGATTTAAGATTTCAGCAGCAACAAAATACACGTGCCCTAAAAAGTAGCCGGAGAGAAAAGATTATGAGCCAAATTTTACTTTCAGGTAGGCTGGTGTAAATTCTGGTGATGCTCAGAAGAGCTGCATCAGTCTAAAGGACAGGAAAAACTGGCCTCTAAACTTCAATTCCTACTTCTGGTTACAGCCTCTGACAAATGAGAGTGTTACTAACACATAAGAGAAAGGGTTAAGGAGAGATCTCAGTCCCATGGTTTAACTGCATAGTGAGCACTCCTGGCCCAAATTACAGCAGAGTGTATACCCAACAACAGATGCCATTTAGACAGGGGCTTTCCTTGCCCTGAGGTACAGTTCAGTTTGTCCATTCTACTGTGCAATTACAGAATCAATAAAACATCCCTTTGAAACTCCCTGGACTAGTGCCGACATGCAGACAGTAGTCAAGCTGACATTTTTTGCTGTTTCCGTTATTACTACCGTCAAGCATTCTGAGAAGCAAGACATCAAAACCCAGTCACGGGCTGAAAACAAAGAGGGGGGGAAAAAGGTAGAACTGAAATTTTGTTCATAATATCATGTCAGTCTTTGTGCAATCATACAATGCTAAACATACCAACACACACAACAAAACCTGCTCAAAATTATCAAAGAGGGTATTGGACTATACAAGTATATTTTTAAAAGCATATTTATTCCATCCCCCTTTGCATCTAACAGATTGCTATTCCATTGCAATTTTTAGTTGGTTTTTTTCCCCTCTTCAGAGCACCTCACCTTGGTGGCAAAGCCCCTAGCACTTCAAGATCAAAAGGACATACTAAGAAGCAAAGAGCAAAACCCTCTGTGCTTGCATGTGCTAATGAATGCTGAGATATGAACTCTACATGAGGGAAGGTGCGGTTGAAATCTATCCAGCTATCCATCTCTGAGCATGTTGTCTGAAACACTGAACTATACATAGGAAGCTGGAACATGGTAGGAATGGAACCGAAGTGAATAAGAAGGCAATAAAAAGAGGTTCTGTAAATACATTAGGAATAAGAGAAAAGCAAAAGAAAGTGTAGGCCCACTGCTTAATGGGAAAGGAGAGCTAATAACACAACACCAAGAAGGATAAGGTGTTTATGCAGACTGAAGCAAAATAGGCATTAAACAGGTTAACTGTGACCAGACGCTTAACACAATTAATATTAACAAGGGGTATGGAACACAAGACAGAATAGGGAAACAACAACTTAAAGAATATTCAAATAATTGATATATATTCAAGTCAGCGAAGCCTGATGAAATTCATCGTAGCATATTCAAAGAACTCGCTGAAGCAATCTCAGAACCATGAGTGATTATCTTCAAGAACTCCTCGAGGACAGGTGAAGTTTCAGAGGACTGGAGAAGGGCAAATATAAAACCTATTTTGAAAAAGGGGAACAAAGAGGACCCAGGGAATTATAGACACAACAGCCTAATTTCAATATCTGGAAAGATACTGGAACAAATTATTAAACAATTAATTTGTAGAGGATTATAGGGCGATAAGCAATAGCCAACATGGATTTATCAAGAACAAGTCATGCCAAATCAACTTACTTTACTTCTTTAATAAGTTACCGGCCTAACGGATGGGGGGGGGGAAGCAGTAGATGTGATATATTTTGATTTTAGTAAGGCTTTTAACACAGTCCCACATGGAATTCTCAAACAAAGGAAATGTGGTCTAGATTAAATTACGAAAAGGTGGGTGCACAACTGTCTGAAAAAAAAAAAAAAAACCACACTCAGAGTAATTATCAATAGTTTGCTGTCAAACCTAGAGGATGTATCTAGTAGGGTCCCACACAATTCAACATTTTCATTGAATGCCCTGGATACTGAAACGGAGAGTATGCTTATAAAATCTGCAGAGGACATGAAGCTGGGAGGCATTGCAAGCACTTTGGAGGGCAGGATTAAAATTCAAGAAGACCTAGACAAATTGGAGAATTCACCAAGGTGAAATTCAATGATGACAAGTGAAAAGTACTTCACTTAGGAAGGGGGGGGAATGCAGTAATACAAAGTGGGGAATAACTGGCTAAGCAGTAGTACTTCAGAAAAAGATCTGGGTGTTTTAGTGGATCTCAAAGTGAACAGGAGTCAACAATGTGATGCAGTTGCAAAAAAAAGGCTAATATACTGGGGTGTATTAACAGCATTGTTGTTTGCGAGACACGGGAGATAAGTGTCCTGCTCTACTTGACACTGGTGAGACCTCAGCTGGAGGACAGTGTCCAGTTCTGGGCACCACACAGTAGGAAAGATGTAGACAGATTGGAGAGCCCAGAGGAGAGCAACAAAAATTATAAAAGGTTCAGAAAACCTGACCTATGAGGAAAGGTTAAGAACCAGGTATGTTAAATCCTGAGGAAAGAAGACCTGACGGGGGACCTGATAACAGTCTTCAAGTATTTTAAAGTCTGTTATAAAGATGATAATGATCAATTGTTCTGTGTCTACTGAAGGTGGGACAAGTAGTAATGTGCTTAATCTGCAGCAAGGAAGATTTATGTCAGATACTAAGAAAAACTTTCTAACTATAAGGATAGTTAAGCACTGGAATAGACTTTCAAGGGAGGTCATAGAATCCCTGTCATTGGAGGTTCTGAAGAATGGGTTAGACAAACACCTGTCAGGGACAGTCTAGGTATATTTGGTACTGCCTTGTGGCAGGGGGATGAACTAGATGACCACTTGAGATCCCTCCCAGCCCTACATTTTGATGATTCTATGAATGAATGCTATTTGAAAATAAAAATTCAGGAGTACGGCTACAAAGAGGGACAAACCGAATTAATGTGTTCTGTAACTATTCTTCCACCAAACCAAATATTCAGATGAGATTTAACTGAAAAAATGTAATCTGGGACTTGCCAAGAAGAGAGTTTTTCTTCATAAAATAAACCTCAGTCTAAAGATACTATAAATCTCTTCTATAACAGTAAACAAAAAAAGTGGAAAATTTAGAAGTGAGCGTCTTAAAATACTTTGTGCAAACCTCATTAATTACCATCTTCAGGTGTTTATTTTTCCACTCAATTTATTAATTACAACATATTCAATCACTCATTTCAAACTCTAAAACCTGGCATGTACTGTCATCATCCCACCTCTATACTTATATCTCCAGTAAAAACATCTAAAATTCTTCCAAACTACTTCTACTATACTTGAAAAGCTATAAAAACTTGTCGCTCTGGAATATGAAGTTCGCTATTTATCCACAAGCCAGGTACAACACAGGAAGTGACTTTGCAAGCTTTCCCCAACTGCCTGCCACAAAGACCACAATCCTGAACTGAAAAGACCACCCTGGGAATAAGAAGCCATTCAGATTTCTTACCAGCTAATTCCTGAAACTTCCTTAAATAGACATTTACAAACCATACAAACTTGACATGGTGATTTGGTGATGTGAACTACTGTATTTATCCATTAATGACCCATTCAGAGGTCTTTACTGGTAAGGAAAAAGCTACATGGATGAGTTAAGGGCGTTCTGCACTCTGTCTCAGCATTACATGAACCTTTTACATTTAATAAAGTTTTATAAAAGCTGCTTTAATAATTACTTGAATTTCCCCATTGTTCCTGAATACCTACTCGCAGATTTTAATCCTGAGCTCTGACAATAAAATAAGGAATAAAATTTTGCACTGCTGTGGCCCCTTCCATCCAAGGATCTCTATAGGCTTAATAATAATTAGTAGCAGCATCATGTATTAATTAAGCCTTACAACAACAATAGAATTAGTGAGGTTAAACAGTCTTTACCAGAGGTTGGCATGCTGTAGGAAGCTTACGTTCAGCACAAAATAGTCCAAGTAACAGAAACTGAGAAGATCCCTGAGTTTGGCTTGTAGGAAGTCGTGGGACTTGCGATCTCAGAGCAACATAAAACGGCCAAGTTTTAACCCAACGCCAGAGAGGATTCAAATGGAAACTGCAATTTAAACTTAATCGCTGCGCCAACAACTGGGGCATCATGATGACAGATGCAAAACCAAGGTGTGGGTGCCTGACTGCTGATAGATCACTTTTGCTTTAAAAGTACATCATAGGTCAATCACAATTAAATTCCTTGTGCTCATCACTTGGTTTACAACCGAGGGATCAGAAAAACTAGTTTGAGTTCAACCAACGAAGTGTTCAAAGGCTTCCCACCCTGCTCTGTATATGGCATCAAAAACGGACAAAGAACTGGTAGGAGAGACTTTGAAAAAAAATCACTAGATGGTCAGCAGAGAAAGACCTGTAAACCAAAATATGAGTAAGCATTAAAAATATGCCTGTTGTACAAACAGACAAAGTAGATTGAAGCAGATTCCTCACTGGTGCAGAAAGAACTCTATAACTCACCACTGGCTTTGAATACTTGTGAGCTACCAGGTATTTCTTCACTGCTTGGGTAAATATAAATCATTCACTGCTGAAACAATTTCCCTCTCTTTCCCCAACCAATATATGGTGTGTGTGAATGTCTTGTATACAAGCCCACCAGCACTCTGTGCTATTCAAATACACATTAGAGCTTCCCAGACGGTAGGGCCTGCAAGCCTAACTCTGTTGCCATGAATTAGGCACCACAGTGTAACCCATGAATGATGAACCTAAACTGCAAGTGGACTCTGCGTAGCTTTATCATTCATACCAAAGTATTACACTATCTGCTTGTCTTATTATTTAATCTGTGCCAGTTTGTAACTGTAGGCAACAAGATTTTTTTCTTTTATAGGAATGGAGCTATGGAGAGAGGATTTTAATTTGTTGGATACAATATATCCAGTATGTACACTCAATATGCAGGTGATTTCATATAACTATGTGCACAGATAATGCACGTATTCAGTTCCTCACCAGCTCACTCAAACATGCGACCTGAAATCTAACCTCAGCAAGATAAGGACGTTTTAGCAAAAAAAACACTCCTGCGCAGTTAAAGCCTATTGTCTTACTTGTGCACATGAAAAATGAGGTTGGAGTTCAGGTTTTGTGCTCAAGAGTGAAAGTGAGGGCTTCTAAGCACGCATTGTAGACAGTTCTCCGTTGGCTTTGAATGTGAGTCAGTTGTGAAGCTGCATACGTCTAGGTGCATGTTTAGGTTTCAGGATATTTGGCCCACACGATGTAGGAGCAGAGGTTAGGGAGGACATGAATGTTGGGTTAAACTGGTGATTGCCTGAACTTTTACTGATATTGTAAGTAAGAAATGAAGATTCCCATCCAAATTAACAATGATTTTCAGCAGGGTGGATAAAAAGCAATGATTTAAATAAATAAATAAATAAATAGATTTTTTTGATAAAATGCTTTTTGAAGGGAAAAAACCTATCTAAAGATAGTTTTAATGAGGGTGACCAGATGTCCCGATTTTATAGGGACAGTCCTGATTTTTGGGTCTTTTTCTTATATAGGCTCCTATTACCCCCCACTCCCTGTCCAGATTTTTCACACTTGCTGTCTGGTCACCCTAGTTTTAATTAAGAAACATTATAGCTCAAAGATATCTCATCATGGAATAGGGATTATAAATTCTAACTCTAATAGTATGCGACGAGCTAGTCATGTAATGTTTAAGAAAAGCTTTGTAAATGAGTTCCAATAGTTCATGGATTAGGGACCCATTCTTACGGGGTTCCAGGGGCTTCTGTATAGATTATTTAGGTTAAATGTTTCTATCTACCCAGTGGGACTTAGTGCTCAGTCTAGAAGATACCATCAGAGATGCTTAGTTTTGCAGTTCTCAAACTGTGGATTTGTGTCTCCAGAGGTAACAGCAAAAAAATAAAATAAAATAAATAATGTATAAAGGTGAGAAATAGTTAAATAAAACAATTTAAATGTCTGTCTGGTGATGTTCTCCTCCTAATACAGCATGGCAAGAAAATCCTCCAAATATTAATGATTAACTTGTTGAATTGGAGATAGTTCACCTCCCAATGATTTCATAAATATCTGTTTCAATTACCTTTGGTAAATGAAATAACCAAACAATCATTCATTTTCTAATCTGAAAAGTTTTCAAAATAAATCACTTTAGAAATGTATAGTGTGTACCTTCTAAAAATGAAACATACATCTATCTCTGAGTTGTGAAGAATATGTATTAAGGTTATAACAACCAACAAGAATGCACTTTTACGTATCAGAGGGGTAGCTGTGTTAGTCTGGATCTGTAAAAAGCAACAGAGAGTCCCGTGGCACCTTTGAGACTAACAGATGTATTGGAGCATAAGCTTTCACTTTTACGTAGAAATCCATGATTCAATCAAGTCTTCCTGACTAGTGATTTAAATCAAATCCACCCTGATTTTCAGTAAGTACGTAAACCTGTCTTTTTCGAGCAGAAGGCAACGCTGGGCTGCCACAGCAGGACACAGCCGTCTCCGGAGAGGAGCTGCAAACTCTGGGGTTGAAATCCTGTCCCTAAGGAGTCAACAGGAGCTCTGCCATCAACGTCAATGGGACCGGAATTTTGCCCAGGGTCTCTGACATTTTGCCTGCCACGATCACTGTCTCCACACCCCCTTGTAAGTGTTACGAGGGCGTGGAGACAGACCCAGAGCTTCCAGACCCAGACGTCTACCCTCCCTCAGACAAACCTGCCATGGTTTGCCAAAGGAGGGGCCTGGTCTGACAGACCAGAGAAGCTGCTGAGGCTTATCAAAAAACACAGGATGGCCGGGGATAAGGTGACATGAAGGATTATGAATGAAAACAGGAGGTTCACAGGTGGGCACGGGGCTGGGGATTGGGCAGCAAAGCCAAGAGTTTGGCAAGGAGCCTCACTGCCCAGCATGCTCTCCGCCCCCATCGCAACCTGTACATTGTCTTCCTCCCTCAGCCAGGCTCCTCCTAGTTAAATGTTCCCTTTTGCAGTTACAGGCTGAGACATGGAGGGAGAGAACCTACTTGAATCCATCCAGTGTCAGCAGTCACATGACTTCTCTCCCAACATGCACGTGCGCCATCCTCTAACACCCAGACACCCCCACACCGGACTGACTCATCTGACCCAGTTATACATCTTCTCATCCTCTCCCTCTCCCCCCACCCCCGAATATTCACCGTCACCTAGCCACTACATACATCACTTCTCTCCTCTGCAGATTCCTTTCCCCATGCACCAAGGAATATGGGGGAGTGAGGGAAAGGAAGACCCACTCCCCACAGACCAAAGCAGGGAGGACTGAGAACTGAAGGTTTTCTTGAAGACAGGGGCTGTTTCTCTTCCTCCTGCTCCTCATTCTGGGAGGCTTGGAGGAGGGCTGTTCATTTCCCCTTCCTCTGCCTCCCCAATGGATGGGTGTGTGTGTGTGTGGGGGGGGGGGGGGGAAACTACACAAGAGGGACATGGATGCTATTGGCTCTACAGGTCCTTGTGCCATCCGCTACACAAGCAGACCCAAGTGCCTCCCTTGAACCCCAAGTCACGGCAGGGAAGACATTGAATGTTCAATCTCCTCCACTGCCATTTGCTTGACACTGCCAGCACTGCGTTTCCGGGGAGCCAGGGGGCGGGGGAATTGCTCTCTTTGGTGGCGGTCTCCTAAAACCAGGTCCCATGCAGTATTTTCAGTTGTCTTCCCCACACACACACACAGGGCTCCCAATTAAGGCCCTAATTATGAGCATCTGACAAAAGGAGATGACATTCAGCTATTTGTTAAATGATTGCTATAAAACGTATTCTGTTAATATACAGCCAAGTTCTCTTTTTCTGATTCCTGGCCCTTTAAAATTCCGACTGTACTGCAGGCTGTAGTCCACCGAATAACACTGAGTTCCTGTAAAACAACAACAAACAAACTACCTCCCTTTCCTGGAGGACAAGAGGAATTTTTAAGGGGCAGGCTGTATCCCCACAAAAGCTGGCCTACTGGATTTAAAGTATTTTTTAAAAATAAAAAAAAGTTATTTGTGGCCATCTTCAGAGTGGGAGGGGATTGTTTTGTTTTTTATTATTAAAAGGGATGGAAAACCTCAAAGTATTTAGATTTCAGGTTTGGTAAGCACACATTTGCTATCCAAAACTTGTATGAACAAAGCAAATCCCTGGAGGCTATAAATTAGGCTGAAAGTGGCCTGAGATTTTCAGATCTTCCCATTCCAACTCCTTCTATATCATAAGAACATCTTCTCTGATGGTATTTCAGTCCTTTAGGTTCCTGTCTTGGCTGGAAGTCACACTTGGCCAAACACTTGAGACCATCAAAAAAGTTTGATTCAAGTTGGCTTCTAAAAAGCAGGTAAGTGTTCTGTTCAATCCCCGTTTACCCATTCCAGATTTTAACCGTACATTTCAGCACGTTGAAGCAAGGTTACTTGTATATACTGCCCATTTCTAACTTCCAGATAGCACTGGTTGTCAATGGGGATAGCACTCTGGACCTGCAGCACCAAAGCACAAGCTCCTTGCACAGACTTGAGCAGAGGAAGCAACTCCTTCAGTTGTGAGTAACGAGCACACGCCTATCCTTTTTGAGGATGGCCATTAGAGGGAGACATGATCACACACAAGAAAAGATTCAAAACTGTTTAAGGGATTTATAAGTACAAGTCCCAGGGAAAGTCAATTGAACTTGAGCCCCTAAACCCTTAGACACTACTGAAAATCTTCCCTTCACCAGGGTATTAACAAATCAATTTCCACTCCCTAGGTCACATTAAAGACAGGTTTGGGTTTTTTGTTGTTGTTTTTTTAAGTCAAACCCCACAGACTGTTCAACCCCAACCAGTTCACAATGGGGCATTCACTTTCAGCCAGAGGTCTTTTGCAAATGAGTGAAGAAAACACAATGAAAACACAATGAAAAAGACTTTTGTCTGGCTGAAGTATGCCTGCTAGAAATTAAATATGCCTTGAATAGTCTGTTCATAGATATCGGCTAATAAAAGTAAGGACTTGACTTTATCTTGCTGATGTTGATACAACTTAAGGAGTAAAAATGGACGCATCCAGGAAATGATGGGAATAGGAGACACACTGTAAAAACTATACAATTATGACACACTTGCAACATTCTTAATATTATTTCATGCTCAAGGAACACAAGACAGTTTTGCATTTGAAACAGCGAAGCTGGTGTATGGTGAGAGCATAAGTATATAAAGAAGAGGACTGCATTTTTTTTTTTTTGCCATAGCCTTGATAGAACAATGGTTGTGATTTCAAAAGGTCCACATGCATTCACATTAAAAAGCATAAAGGCAGACAAATTAGATGAGTATAAAGGGTAAATTCTGGTATTTAAGACAATCTAATTTAAACTAAGTTTAAAAAAATCAGAAGCCATCTGAATGTTTATGACACCAGTCTTGTTTATTTGTAAGAAAAAGGTGAGGCACCAATATTCTTATTTTTTAATCTTTTTTTTATATAAAGAAGTCTGCAATGGCACCTGTACTTGTGACATTCACTATCTCAGTTAACTGCACATCCTAGTTGCCATATGTAGAGATTTCTCTCACTGAGAAAATGAATTACAATTTTGACACAGCAAATATTGAGATGTCAAGCGACATCCACCATTTTCATCTTTAAAAAGTGAGAACCTTATCCCGGTTTTTAGAGTTTGTTGGCATTTGCTGTTCAATTAGAACAGTCATGGGTGGGATTTTCAAAAATGGAATTTTCAAAGCCACTCTGTTTGGTTGCCCAGATGCCATTAATTTTAATGGGAAATGGACATGTAAATCCTGTAGGTAACTTTGCAAATCTCACCTAAAGGCTTTAAGTATTTCTTAAGTGTGAGGCTTTGGTTAGCCTCAGAGATCCATCAACAGTGAGAAATGCATGTTTTTGAGAGCCTTCAATATAATTTAAAAAAGAAAGTCAGTCACCAGAGATACAATATTTTAAACAATCCTCTGATACTGGTCTATGGTGAAAAAGTCATTATTGGACCCTGTTATTTTTACGTCAACCACGGGAATACAATATGACACAAGGAAAGCACAACACTGAAAGGATCCTAACAAATGTTGCCACCACAGTGGAATGCCAGGGAATAGTTGTGAAACATAAAGGTGCACATGTAAACTTGGAAGCAATGAAGGGCACTGATAAATCTCAGCGGCATGTAATAGAACGTCTGCTAGCTGGAATTTTAACTCGCAACAGAAGAGACAATTTGGAAGCTTGAATGTAGGCTTCTAACCCTAACTACTTCTTCCATTTGTTACTTAATGTAATTGCACGTGTAATGCAGTCTGTGAGGGAGGTATAACAAATGCAGTAGTCTTGCTCTCATTTTTCTGAAACTGTAGCAAGACAACACACTACAAAATGCAGCACATGCACTGACCATAAAGACAGTTGTTTTGGTTGCCTGAAAGCTGACTACAACCATGTCCTCTGGATGCAAGTTACTGGCTTTTACATTTTCCTAAAAGCATTTCACTGGGTCTATTGAACAATGTGGGGATTGCAGAAAGGCCCTGATTATAGCAATGATGTAATTAAAAGCCATGAATGGAAAAAACAAGTATTAGAGTCCTTTCTCCGGCTATAAAGACTAATTAAAACGTACTTTTAAAAATAGTTTTTTTAAAAAGGTCAAAAACAAAAACAAAAAACACTACCTCCCCCCGCTCCCCCGTTTCAATAACTTCCTGGCTCAATACCCAGGAAGGAAAAACGGTGCACCATAGCATGTCTGTGAGCTGCATATTCTGCCCAGGAGTAACACGATACAGAAATTCTCTCATTTGGTCAGACGCTGAATATGGCCCAATTTGGTAGTAACAAAAGTTACTCCTGGTTGGAATTGGTGGTCTCCATCCATTTCCGAGTGGAGAACTGTGAACGTTATAAAGCTGCATGGCAGTTTTGTTAGCAGTTTCAGTAAAGGCTAAAGATCAACTCTGGTAGGCACTGAGACTGAAGTGAGCACTCAACCATAAAGATGTCCCTTCAGAACAGTTTGCTCCACAACGAGCAGCAGTAACTCCACTGCAACTGCTCATCCTGTACTTGTTCTGTGAAAAGAGAGAGTTTTGTTTTCCAGTTATGTCAGTCTAGTACCTTTCCGCAAGTTTTGAATTTGATCGAGACAGGATATCTCAATATACCAGACAACTGTCAACTTTTCGCAGTATGAAAGCTATACCTGAAGGAGGGGTCTGATTGTTTTCTTTTGGGCAGCTCACCAACAGCATTCAGAAACAATAGGGCTCTTATCTAGTGCTCTGCATTTTCAAAATACTTTGCAAACACATTAAACAAACTGAGACGCGCAATACTATGGTAAGGTATAGAACCGTGATCATATTTTGCAAATGGTTTAGATAGTATGTTGAAAAGGTCTTACCCAGTAACTGCTCTTTTGACCAAGACAGCATTACAGTCCTCTCTATTTATGGCTGAGTGAAATTCATCCGCAAAGATGATGTTCTTCTGAAGTATTTTCCAATCTAATTGGCATTGAAATGAAAAGACCTTATCAGGACAGCGAGAGCTAGGTGAAATCCCATGTCCAAAAGCTAAAGTGAAATCAAAATTCAGTAACTTTTGTATTAAGTAATTCTAGTACAGCATTTGTGTGGTATTAAAACTTGGGTTTGGGTTGTTGGTTGTTTTTTTTTGCGGGGGGGGGGGGGGGGGAAGACATTACAACATCAACTGGCAGTATTTCTGGCAATGAATTAAGCGGCCCACATTAACCATAGCTTGCAGCATATGTAGGCAGCCTACTTCCCTATTTTAAATGCATAACGATTATAGTTGTGTTTGAACACATCTGGATGTGAGTTAGTCCTGATAGGTGCCTCTATACCCAATACAGGAACTTCCTATGATGGCACATTAGCAGAGCATTCCAAGCACAGGCATGTTGCACAATGTTTCTCCAAGCATGAGCTGTGGCTTCAAACAATCAAGGCTTTTGGGGGGGGGGGGGGGGAGGAGATGGGGGGTTGGAGAAATGATCAAACCGGGGGTGGGGACAGAACATCCTGCGTGAAACCGCATCCTGAACAAGCATCACCACGATTCACTGTAAATAAATACTCTCTCCTTGCAGCACTTCCGTCAACTGTCACTGCCTTGGCTCCAATCACCTTTCAAGTCCAAACAGGAAAGCAGAGAAAAGCGAGTGAGATGGCAGATATGAGGTTTAATTTGCTTTTCACTGCAGTTTTCACTGGTGGTGCGCTTCCAATTCGCTGGGATTGCCAGCTGCCTAGAATCACTCCTGGACCCAGTTTTTTCCTGTTAACCTTCATAATTGTATTATTATGGGCAAGCCCACAAACGGTGCTACAAAAAGCTGTAAAAAGTGCAGCTTCTTCCTTTTATTAGATAAGCAGCCAGATTCAAACTCTGCTGCTGCAGACAGAATGGCAGCTGCGATTTGCTAAAGATGTTTGGTCACCTGCATTTTACATAATCCAAGATGTTGCTGTTAAAATATATATATATAAATAAATAAAAAGTGGGGGCAAGGGATTCAAGAATGAAATAAGTTTGACCTCAATTTTCTGGGAAATTTATGAAAATATATATGAATGGAAAGATCAAAGATGTGGATGGATAGCAATAGTGGGCTGGCGCAGGAGAGGTATGATTCAGAGCTTACTTTGTACTTGCACATCAGGCTTGCGGTGGGGGTGGGAATGTCACATCTACACCCGAGGTATTTAGTCTTAGCCTCCAAGGCAGCATGCTGCCTCTCTTCAACGCCCCCTAGTGGACAGTGTAAACCCGCATTACAGGACGCCTTGCTGCAAAACGGGGAAATGTGAGGCAGGGCTGGCATTTACACAGGAAGAAGAGGAGTAGTAGTTCTCAGGGGAGTTCTTCTTTGAGAACAAAGGAGTGGGTGAAAAACTTCATAAACCTAGTTAGACAGGACATGATCTTAGAGTGCCTGCCTGAGGAGGTAAGAAACTGCCTTGGCAGACACGCACCAAGACTGGGTCGGGTGGGGCATGCTGTGATGCATGGGATCTCTTCCTCACAGCCACATGCACGCACAAAAGGAGCAATTTAATTAATAAAAAAAGTAAAAATGAAGCATTACATGTACAAGCAAAGTATTATTAAAAGCTGTAATGTCTCACAGGTTCCTATGAAGTCATGTTCTTACAATTCACTCATAAGAATTTAAAGACAAAATTACATGCTTGGTAATACTCAGGGGAGTACACTTTTCTATGTGGCCCATTGTTTATGTATGATGCATGGCTTCAAGAAAGTGGCATTGTTAAAGGGATCGTAAATTACCAAGGGGGAAGTTTGACTTTTTTCAGAAACCTTATTCCAGACAGGGCTTCCCTCAGCAGCAGATGATTTTTTGTTTGTTTGAACAAATGAAGTAGCTTGGGATCCACAGCACACATTGTAGGGTTTTCAAATTGCTCTGAGACATCAGCACCCCCACGGAGGTGCTCTAGAGAAGTGAACCTATTGTGGCCTGCACTGCAGTTGTTGTGGTACTAATTCCAAGTGTGGGGTTTTTCTGGGGGGGGGGGGGGGGGGGGGGAGGGGAAAGAGGGCTAAGATCATTATTTGAGATAGAATTTTGAATATTAAATATAATGGGTAGGGTTTCTGAAGTGCCTTTTACAAAGTTTTTACCTGGTGCAATTGGGTTTCTTGAGTTTCCTTCAAGCAACACGGCTGGGTTCCGTGTAACTTACGGGGCTAAGAATGGACTCCAAAATTGCTTAATACCCCCGCCCTCCCCCCCATGCCCTTCACCCCAAAATATGTGAAGTAACTCGTAGCCTGCCCCTTGCAAAGCAACCACAATTATTTCTTCGATAAGGCAGAAATGTTTTCCATCTAACGTGAGCTGGAAACTTAGACTCCATGACACTGCCCAGTTCCATTGCAAACACTATGTCAAATTTAAACAAAGGGGGGAAAAGCCTGTTGTAACAGAATACCCAATAAAAATGTACCAAGCACTAGGAGCTGACTACCTGTTGAGACCAAATCCTGCAAATGCTTCTGGAAGTACAGACACCTATTCCTGTGTAAAGTCCTTCGAGCAAGGGTCTGTAATTGTGGATTGGACTCTAATTCATGAAATCGTTTGGGCCAAATGATCAGAAGTACTGGTTTTGAGAGCCCAACCTGACACTGCTAGGGCCTGACATTCAAAAAGTATCAAGCGCTCACAACAGCTGGTTAAGTCCCGGGGAGCTACATGATGCTCAGCAGCTCTGAAAACCAGACATGAGATATTTCAAGTTAGGCACCCGGAATTAGTAAACACTTCTCAAATATAGACCATGTATCCACCCACTGGGCACGCAAGACTGACTTCTATAGATTTTTATTACCTGGTTTTAATATGTATATATTTTTCTGTTCCATGTTGGTTTTGTACATTTTCTTTGTCACACAACAGTTTAACTAATATTTGAAATTGTCAATAAAGACAACAAAATACTTTTGGTCATGAATTGCAGTGACATGTTAAACTTTTCAAAGTAATGTGAAATATCAGCAATCAACAGTTTTATGGCTATATTACTCTTTCAAACACTTGAGAATTTCCACTTCTATATTTCAGTGCTTATCAATTAAGGACACATAGGGCCCAATCCTGCAGCACTGAAGTCAATGAGAGTTTTTGCCTTTAACTTTAATTTGGAGCAGGATCGGGACCATACCTGTTCTGTGTTTATGTATTTATCCATAAAGAATAAATGGTATTAGTGGACTACTTTATTTTTTTTTCCATTAAAGTATATCATGCATATCGATGTCACAAAGTTCCAGATACAATTAAGAATTAGAAGAAAACTATCTTTCAATCTTAATTTATCAATTTAGGTGCAAATAGGATACACCAAGGGCCAGATCCTTTGCTGGCATCCAGTGACTACAACAGAGCTATGCCAATTTACACTACCTGAGGATCTGGCTCTATAAATCTCATTTATCTCAGATAGTTACCACCTTCAGAATTTAAGAAGAATAAATTATCATGGATTAAGCCTTAGCAAACCTGCTTAGCAAATTTGACTGTGTTAATGCCAGTACATGTATTTTAGCATCATTCATTCATAACTGTACAACTTAATAAGGCACCTGGTCTAAATACGCTATTAACTAATAAGATCAATGCAATACAAGTTATTACCAGAAATAAGAAAAATTACCTTTTTATGTCAGAAGTTAATGTTTGCCAATTTGTGATGGCTCATTTAGGAGAAACACTGTTGAAGGATTATACTACAATTCCACTTATAGCAATTCACTATAAATATATGGAATGCTAATATATACAGCATTTACACACACACACACACACACCCCAAGGTACTTTTCAACTCCGGAAGTGAGTTGGGAATATTCAATAATGCTGAAGATCTTTTCCTTCCTTATTGTCAACATGAGCTTTTGGAGGCCAATGGAACTCTAAATAACCATTTATGCTTAGTAAAATATTTGAATGTATTTCCCGGATGGAGGGGGAAGTGCTAGGACTAAGTCAAGCTAATGCTTTTGAGAACTCATTACCAAAACATTGTAACAATACATTTCCAGAGCATGTGTTTGTCTTCCATGTTTCATGGAAGATTTCTAGTATGGGTGTGTTCAGGGGACCATCCTAATGGTCCGTTGACCCACTGTTATGGAAGCTTTAGAAAATTTATGTCCAACTTGAATGCAATCTGCTGTAATTGACATCTTTGACCCAAAGCATATTCAGGCCTATACGTTGAGGTTCTTTAACACCCAAAGTGGGAAAAATGTGATCTATGCAGCTGCAACATGATTGAGCCCCCTGGGTCAGTCACATGAGCAGACCTGCTTTGATTCTGGCCCTCCTAAAGGGCCGGTGGGTGGCAGCAACAGAAGTTCTGGTCAAACCACACAGATCTATTTTGCTCTTTACTTGCTTTTCCTGTGGCCATGTGTGCTCTTTTCCCAGCCTTCTCCCTTCATGACCTAGATGGTGTTAGAGAAGGAACTCGAGTTAAAGTGGTTTCAGAAGAAGTCTGTCCTCCTTTACATGAGGTGGATAGAGAAGGGGACTACAGGTCCCACCACCATTGGATGTGGAGTGTGTCTCAGGTCCCTTGCTAAATGGAGAGGCACGGAGTCTCCCAGGCAGGGGACACCAACTCATTTCTGTTGGCCCAAGTGGAATGGGATGGTAGAGTCAGGCTTAAGGGGGAAGAGAGAGCCTTAGGATTTGCCAGCCAAGGCACCCCAAGGTGGGGTGATGATTTGTTAAAATAAACAAACAAACACTAACAAAGAAAACCTCCAAGCCTTCCCAAAGCCAGTGCAGGGTGCGTTCTGGTGCCAAAAAGAGTCCTGAAATAGGCTCTAGGAGGCTGTGCTAAGAGCAATGCAATCAGGGAAAGATTCAGGCTGAAAAATGACTGGAAATACAGGAAGGTGAAAAAACCAGGATAAGAGCTGGGGTGGAGTTCATGGTGGGTAAAGGACCACTGATAGAGTTATGATGGGAGGGGGGGTCACAACTGCAGAAGGAGTGACTCATCTGTTGCAATGTGCAATGAATAATGGGTAACTGATTTACTAGGACCAGAGGACAGCATACAGGGGAATCAGCACCACCTCAGCCAGGCAATTCCAGTCCATACTCTTGAACTTTGTTGGAAATCAGTTGAAAGATGTGAGGGGCCACATCAGAAATCACGACCATCTGATTTAGCACAGACCAGGCCAAACTGCCGAGAAGCTGCTTTATGATTTTTGGACAGCTGCAGTAATCTTTAAGCAGAAAATATGCGTCAATCAGATCATCCAGCGAGGTAAACCCATGCGTATTCTGTTGCCTCACCATCATCCTATTGCCCAGAATGTCACCCGGGATGCATGCCCCATAGCGAAAGGAATAAAAAAAGCTCCCCGATCATTAGGAAAGAGTTAAAAAACACAGGCTAGCCAGAAAGATCCAAGAAAGGTTAAACTGCATTATTTTACTATCCTGGGTCTGAAATGCCCAGCTCTTTGAGGTCTCTGTGCTCTACATGTGTTTTAAGCACTGTAGGTCATGAGAATCTTGTCTCAATGGACCTCCAGGTTGGACAAGCACCAGCAGGCTGTATTTGACGCTGAATACATTGCCTTCCACTTAAAAACTAACTGGCACTGCCATGTGATTCAGTTTTCCTTGTAACAGAGCGGCATATAATTTGTTCAGAACCAACCTAGCTTTTTATGGAGCTGGCACAAAGGTTCTTTTAAAAAATCATCAGTTTGCCGAGGCACCAGCCACTCCAGGGCTGCCTAACTAGTTAAGTTTCCCTTAATAAATTGGAACAAAAAATGTAACACTATCACTCACAGGCTGAGAATTGAAAACTATTTTAAAGGACTCTTCATACATTAAATACGTCAACCAAAGCACTGACATCTGGACAAACCAAGGATGACGGCACATGCCCTCTCTGCTTGAACACAGGAGATACACAGCCTGTGCAAGGGTTGGGGTGGGGATGAGAAGAATGGTGCAGCTGCAGAGACCAGCATATTATAAAGCTCTGCAGAAACTCTGAAAAGGCTCTTTCTAACATTTGTGAATTTCCCTCTCCCACTGGATTCCCCACACGATCTGGGACACGGACACACACTTAAGGGTCATTAGCACAACACACAGAAATCAACTTCTCATATTCCAGTCTGTAATGCACCCCAGAAAAAAGCGAAGCGGACCAAACAAGAATCACGGAATCCGTACCACATAATTCAAAGACTATAGCTGGATCTTTTCCCCGCTTTGCCCTCAAAGAAATCCACTGTAAACGAGCAGCTGTTTGATTAGATAAATATTCATCACATTTATTTTTAAAAGAGAAAGTAAAACAAAATAAAGGAAAGAATGATCCACGGAACACGTGGTAAATACACATTTTATAAATCCTTAGAGGTTTACCACCCGCACAGAACATGGCACTTATTTCCCTATGTGTTTACAAATCCAGACTTTCACTAGACCATTTTAACAACAATCCAGCATATTGAATAATACCATTTTGGTATTTCCTTTCAGCTTACAAAAAGGGCAAATACAAATAAATAAGGCCTAAGCATACTCTCACTACCTCAAGCAGGAGGGGAGTCAAGGAAGGATGGGACAGTTCATGGAATTAGCAAAAAGAAAACCAGATTTACACTGTACTGTACATTTAGATACAATTTCATATAGTTATAATTTGTGGTAGTTTGGGGCCCAATTCTGCCAACATTACACACATTACTACTATCTTACAAAAGAAATAAATGGGACTGCTCATGTAATAAGGTACTCCTCAGTTTGAGGAAGGTAAGCCGAATGAACCTTTCATTTCAATATGCAGAATTTAAAAACAGAAAAATAGCTTGATACAAAAAGGTCCATTTGACTGAAGCTCTTTGTTTATTTTGTAATTCTAAACAAGTGCATGCAGAATAAAGCTATGGATATTTTTTCCACAGTCACAATATATATGATTTAGAACATGCTTAAATAAATGTCTACTGAGGCAGAACTTTGTAAATGGATAAAGAATAGAGAGACAAAATATGACACACTCCTGTTCACCCACATACAATCTTCTGTGCAACTTTACTTACTGTTCATAGCTCATTGCAACTGAGCGAAGCTGTCTCTAATGTCATACAGATTTGGATATCAGCTGTCCTATGCAAATTTGACTCTAATTATGTATGCATTACTGAGCTATGAAATAAGTCAGTGTGTTGTGGTATGTGAATACACATCCCGCTCTTGTTTTTGAGCATAATAGTTTTCAGTGTCTGTTTGACGATCATATCCGGTGGACTATTTTTTGTAAGCAACTAAGAGACACAAAGAGTCCCTTCCTCTGCTAATTTTTAATTTTAATTAAGACAGTGTTCACTTTTTAAAAAATCCCATTCTAAAAGCAGCATGTATTCTCCCTAAAGGAGGATCCAAAGGGGAAACTGAAGGACTGCATTTTTATACCATGCAATAAATTAGCTTAAAAAAAAAAAAGATGAACAATAAACAAACAATTACTCAAAACATTTTTGTGAGCTAATTATACACTAAGCAAGAAGTAATTTTACCCTTATACACACATTTTATGTTTTGGGCACTTCTATTTCATGTCTCTTGACACCTTTTCCAATAATCCATCTACTTTATATTGGAAAGCCTCACATGAATAAAACTTTATGGCACTACAGGCATTTAGCCTTCCACTGACATTCCTGGCCTGTTCAATTCTGCAATTCAATCAAAATCAAATCTCAAAATCCTCTTGTCAGCCAGCACTGCTTTCATATGCCCAAGCCTTGTGTAAGGATAACTGCATCCAATCTTTCCCCCAAGCAGTGCTTATATTGTTTTATTACAGTTCAATGAGTGGAGTTCAAAATTACATGCAGCTGCCTACTACTGTGGTCTGTCTGTGTTACGCATGGACACAAGTATTGCCCACCAGGCTTGAAATCATTCACTTACTGGTCTGGCAAGAAAGACTGTGAGCTCTCCTTTGTATGGAAGAACATCCTGCCTGCTAGATCTAAAGAGGGTGATGTTAACAGATCAGTCCCTTTATAAAAGGATTGTGAAACCCCTATGAAATGCAACTCAAATGTGCTCAATGTTAAGCATGTGGCTACTGCACATAAAAGCAAAGATAAACCTCAACATGCACTACTCATTCTCGGAAAGCTTGTGAAGGAAGATAAAGGGCTGCAGAATAAAAAGGCATCTTATGGAGGTTTTTATGTGTGTTTTAAATAACGAAGCTTCATTTAGACAGTTTTTCATCTTCACCCCTCCCCCGTTATCTTTTCACTGAAACAAAGGGACAAAAACACAAAGCTAATTAAATACAATTTAATCCGATGAACAATGCAGCAATTCAAAATCCAATCGCTTAAAAACTCCTGCTAGCGATAGCTCCTGTACAATGTAGTTGTAGGGAGAGATACCATCACTATAGAACAGGATTTCAATCTGACACTCACAGGGGGTTGGAGGCAAAGTAAGTGCCAAGAGGCTCCCTCCCCCGCTAAAACATGACTATGAGGCAGCAATAGACGTGGACTGAAGAAAAGCAGCCCATGCGAATACACATTGTCAAACTAGGTAATGGTAGGTGAACTCGATTGCACATCCTAATTCGTGTGCTAACCCCCTGCTCTCCTGCTCTATATATGAAATTCCATTGCCAATACAAGAGACTTAAGATTTCTAAAAGTAACATAACTAGCCATTGCATCATCATTTCGGGTTCGTTTGCACTCAGCTTCCCAGTACTTTTTCCAGTACTATAACATTTAATAATACCAAAAGAAAAACTCCTTGTGTCAAAGGCTACCCATCAAATGTTCTACCATGACTAAATCCTGGAAGACTGGCGTGTCATATAGCGGAAGCTCCACATATAGTTAGAAACCCCACCGAGAAAAAAGCTCTCTCAGAACTGAGCCCATTACCTTTCAACACGTGGTTAACTACACAACAAGCCACCTACCTTATGACAGCACCACAAGACTGCGTCTCCAAGAATCAAGCCTATGTGCTTTAAAAAAAAGAAAGAAAAAAAAATTGTACACATGCAAATGCCCAGTTTGTCCATGAAGTTACTGTCCACATGGATAACTGCCAGTGCACGTGGCCAATTAGATCATACCTGGCCACTGGTGTTGGTAATTACCAGATTTGGAGGCACTGTTGTGATATGTACATATTAGGTGCCTACACAAATACTGCATTGCATAAATGCCTACACAAATGTTATGTTTATATGTCTGATAAACAAGCTGCATGTGTCCAGGATGTGTACAGGCTAGTAAATTAATTAATTAATTAATGGAGATATCCTATCTCCTAGAACTGGAAGGGACCTTGAAAGGTCATCGAGTCCAGCCCCCTGCCTTCACTAGCAGGACCAAGTACTGATTTTTTTCCCATATCCCTATGTGGCCCCCTCAAGGGCTGAACTCACAACCCTGGGTTTAACAGGCCAATGCTCAAACCACTGAGCTATCTCTCTCCCCTAACGAATAAACAAGCCTTAGACTTCTTGACTGCTATCAATCCAATACAAGGGAGGATCCTGCAGTTATGGCCCTGGAATAAGACTCAGGAGATCCATGTTCTCTTCCCGACTCTGCTATAGGACTTTTTTTAGGCAAATCCCCATTCTCATTGTACCTCAGTTCCCCCATATGTAAACTGGGGATAACAAGGATGCCCAGCCTCACAGACCCAACGTGGCGTGCTGAAATATTACAGCACTCCAGAAAAGCCTATAAATAAACACATCAATTTCCTAAAAGATTTATGTTTGATATATTTGTCCAGTTGGAGATCTAGCCATATTTGTGAAAGATCGAGGGTTTTAGAGACAATAGCTATTTTAACCACGTCTTTCCTACCCAGAAGTTATCAGGAAATCTTTTCCTAGAGAAAGCAATGTTTCTACAAAAATGGGAATTTGGATTAACCGATACAGCGTAAAGCTTCTCACCAGGGGAAGCTTTCCGAGCCCACTGCTACAACCATCTTTTGACAACCCTATATTAAAATGCTCCAGATGCAGATAGCTTTGGACATGAACGTTTAGTTGCCACAACCAGTGCAAGGATAGAAGTTTGCAGCTTCAGGAACTCCAAGATACTGAAAAATCAGACAGGCAGAATGGAATGTAACTCCATTTAATCTGTCGGGAAGGCCGATGGAGGGCACTTGCAGGGAACTAAGCAAGAAGGGGAGATGGAATTCACCTGACTACAACCAATGGACGAGGCCACGTAGCTGCAATGTAGCCCTTCCACGGCTAACATTCCAGTCTATGGCTTGGAACATCCCCTTTCTGGGAATCCTACGTTGTTAGATCACAGGTTCCATGGGTTCACCATTAGCTTGCCCCCAAATGACACCTACATGCCGGCGTTACTAGGGAGGGACCTGCCCAACAAAGCTTCTCCACTGTAGCCCTATCCCTGCTCAGTCCCACAGTGGAGTTTACAGAGGACTTTGGGCGGTCCCCGTGCAACAGTGAATTGCACCCAGGAAGAACAATTCAAACAGAACTAAAAGTAAGGATTTCACCTGAACAGAAGATATTGACTCAGCCCCGGAATACTACAGAATCTAGAATTTGAGGCAACTAACTTAAGTGTAAGCTGGGGCTAGGCAAAAAAATAATAATAATAAAATTTAAAAAAAAAATCTCATTCCACATGCACACATGCAGAAAGCGACTAACACCTGTGCCTGTGATCTGAAGTATGTTTAGCAGACTACACATAGAAGGCTAAACTGTAAACCCCAGGATTCTCAGCATGAATGCATCTACAGCTTTGCTATAGAGCCAAACAGACGCACGTATGAGATTCACAGCTCTAAAGCATTAATCAATCCAACATAGATGAGTTGATATACTGAAGTACTCATGATCAACATTCTAATAGCGAACCAACAAAGGTCTGCTATGGAGGGCTTCATCATTGCTAAGTATATTCTTCCTTACCTGGAGGAGAGAGCAAGAAATCTGGTGTAGCTGTAGAAGGTAAAAATCAATAATTTCCATTTGGCACAGTCGATATTAGGAAGATGTGCATGCTGGGGGGAGGGGGGAGGAGGAAGAGGAGGCAGCAGGACATGGCTTTGCACCTCTATAATTCTCCTCCTCCAAGCTGGTGCTGGCTAAGGACCGGTTTGGCCCGAACATAATTTAAGAGCCCCCTCAAGGTTGTTTTAAATTGACCAGGCTGCAATAGCCTCCAAGAGCTTATTGCTTGCAAGCAGCAGTCTTCACCTGGCTGGTTATGATGGTTTTCTGGCCCTCTAGGATACATGTCCCAAAGATTTAATGCATTTATAATTCCCATAATACTTATATGATGTAAAAAACAAGACGACTGGTTGAAACCCCTAAGAAAGTAAGTGTGAAATCATCTGAACCGGAGACTTGATTAGGGGATGGACTATTGATGAAATCAAGCAGAAAGGCAGTGAATTATTTACTTGTGTCCTATCCTCACTAGCTAAAGGGCAGGAGAGAAAGCTTTTTCCAAGACAGCTTACTCCCTTTCTTCTAATAAAGATATCCCAACAGAATTTTGCACCACCACCACCACTTTGCTCCTACAGTCCAATCACATCTTCCATCTGAGGATATCACAGTGCTTTACAAACATTAGGTAAGGAAATGTTGCTTGGAGTTGGAAGATAGTGAAAGCTTATCTGGGGTCCTCCTTTTAAAGTCTATGGGAGTAGTACTGTTTAGGTGTCCCATTTTAACATTTATCTTGTTATATATAGGTTTGGTAACATGTTTGTAGACTGAGACCGGTGCAGTGAACACAAATACACAAGTAACTTAGTCTCACAATACACACCTGCGAAACCAGTAAGTGTTATCCCCATTTTACAGCTGCAAAATTTAGCCACAGAAAGATTAAGCGACTTGCCTAAGGACACCCAGTAAGCCTGTGATACCACCAGTTAAAAAGCACAAACTTCCTGATTCAGAGCCCAGCCTTCCTCCTTAAAACTCTCTTTTGAATTGCTAATATAACCAACTTACACCTTTGGGGTTTGAAAGCCCACTTCTAATAGCATCTCTGACCTCCTTCCTGTTCCTCTACCCCGAGTGCCTTATCCTTCTTCCATATGGGAGAACCTTAGCACCCACTTCTCCACCCATACAATAAAATCTATTCCATTTACACAGGCAGTCCTCTCCACCAGAAACTTTCCACACATCATATATGCAAGTTACCATTTCTCTCAGACAATGAGCAGATAAAGCTTCAAGATGCTTTCTCTCAAAAAGCAGACCCAAGTGGATTTATAGCATCTGAACAGAACTAATTCTGGTGTCCACCCCTTTGCAAAGCAAATATTTACATTTTAGCAGGAAAAGCCTGACAAGTTGTTATAACCTCTTCCACTCCCTCCTTTCTCTCTCCAACCCCCACACCCTGTAGCCTCCTCTCCCTTCCCCTTCCCTCCCACCCCCCACACCTTTTCCCTCCCTAATGAATAGCACTGCAGTCTTGGAATACACCGCATCTTTCTTACTCTTACAAGAGGAAGTGGAGGCTTGGACAGGAATCGTAGCCTTGGGTCTATTTCATACACTTCCAGTATCCGCCCTCCAATGGCATACACAACCTACCCAGAATAAACTAAAGGCATTCATTTGGACTGAGTTTCTGGATTTAAATGCTCAAAGCATTTTTTCTTCTCTTTTCTTCTGGCAAAGACTACACAAAAGACTTGTTACAGGTCAGGTCCTAAATGTAGGATGACACAGCATGGTAACATATTGCAGCACATCCTTTATGGAATTATATTCTTTAAAAAAAAAACATTAAAAGAATGTTAAAGTTGCAAAATATAGCACTCAAAAGTTAGGCAATGCCAGGATCAAAGTTGCCTGTGCAATGTTAATTCAGCTCCATTATATGTATGCATTATGATACAGTCTTCAACTATATGAGGACATACTATTTTTTCCACAGGACCGCAGCCTCATTCAGTGAACGGGTGCTGGGACGGAACATACCCGTGTATTCTCACCCTACACACTACTGTAATCATCTTTGTACAAAGTATGCCTTGTAAGAGATCATTTGAAAATTCATGATTTACCAGTCAACATTGTCCTTGTAAAATAAAAAAAAAAGTGAAAAGATTCCCCTGTATGATATTAACACATGATCCAAACCCCACAGCCCTGCCCAGGCAGAAGTCAGCAAAGAGTTCTGTTCTAAACCAAAGAATGTATGCTTGCCTTAATTTGCATTTAAGGAGCAAACAAAGTCATCATGCAGGGAAGGAAAACAAAGGAAACACAAACCAGTAGGGAACATCCCTCCACATAGACTGTCTCCTAGTTCTCACCTGGAAATGTTCTTCAAGAGGGGGGCCAAAACAATAAAAAGGAGGGGCAAACACCCCAAGACACCCCTTCTGTCTCCCTATCATATTCTCTGAACCTAAAGTGACAAAGGAAACAGCCATTGGACTAGCAGGGCAGGGGGTCCTGACCTGAAGAATTTGGTCAGTAATCTTGCTGGAAGCATGTGGTGAGAAATTTTGCCTGAATTTTATATAGTTTGTTAAGTTAGGCACTAGAAAGTGTTCTACCTTTATTATTCTTGTAACCATTTCTGACTTTTATGCCTTGTTACTTGTACTCACTTAAAATCTCTCTAGTTAATAAATACACTGGATTAGATAAAAGAAGTTTAAGTTTAGCTGTCTGGGTAACTCTGTTTAGAACAACAGGCTAATGTTTATTATTTCCTTAAAGTAATAACAGACTTAACATATTTGGACTGTCCAGGTGAGGGCTGGGCAGTGCAAGACATACATTTCTGGGGGAAGTGTGGGACAGAGTGTGTTGGGGTCACCCTGCAGTATAACCAAGGCTAGTGAGAGCCAGGATACGACACAAACACATCTGGGAGTGACCTGCATGCTGGTGGCTGGTCATGCGCAGTCCAGGTTGGAGGCTACAACAAGACACTGCAAGACACCCCAGATTACAGGGAAGGGGTGACACTCCCCCCCCCCCCCCCATCTGGATTGTACACTGGAATATCACAGATTGTTATTCAAAATTTCTTTTTATCTTCATTCAATGTGCAGCCCTAGACCCTATTTAATGAATCCCATTCCAAACCCTGCACTGAATATAAAATTATTTATTTCCTCCTGGGCGTATCCATGGTGCTCTTAATGAGTGCTTTTCAAACACAGATTAGGAGATTCAAATGCTCCTGTAGATGGACACTTGACCGCAATTTTTCTGTGTTTCAGTTCCCCACTAATTTGGGGTGTCCAACATGAGACAACTAAGGCCTCAGTTTTCCCAGAGTACTAGCATTTTATATCTTCAAAAGCACAGCGCCATTTGACTTCAAATTGCAGTTGTGAGCACTCAGCATTTCTGCAAATCAGGCCCCAGATGTCTTATACCGGGGCCCCAGAAAAAGAGGAACAAGCAATAAGTGGCCAACTGTGAACTTTTTGGTTTAAGTGTTTTGCCCAACATCACCCAGGGGTCCTGTGGGTAGGGGGGAAAAAAAACAGTAGGTGCTCACACAATTAAAGAATGCTTCACAAGGGGCCCAAATTAAGGTTGTACAGGCAACCTTAACTCTGACATTCTTAAATTTTGACTGCTTGACTTTGTAACCTTAAAAGAATGTTATGTAGTTTTATGTAATTTCCTATCTAAAAGAAAATCTGAAATAAATCAAATCAAATAAAACAAACAAGAACAGAAGTTCCATCATATGGAGCCATATTGACTCCAAACTTGGGTCATCAGCAGAGTTTGGACCTTTAGCTCTACAGTGCAGATCTCTGCCAGTTAAACTAACAGAATAACTAGTAGCAGCAGTAAGCTGTTATCCTCTCAGTGGACAGTCACTAGAAGGGGATGAGATACATGTTTCACCAGTGGATTTTACAACTATTTGCTAACTGCATAGGAATGCTGAGACTCCGGATTCCTAGGTTTAGTGTCAGATTCTGTAGGCAACTGTGCCCTAGCAGTTATAGACCCTTCTGCCCATGACCCCCAGCAAGCTTGTCCCATTCCCTCTCTGCACCTGTTACCTCCCTACCTTCTTCCTCCCCTGTTCCTGTATAAGATCCCTTCCCCTCCCTGTTCTCCTATTCACCCCCCCCCATTGACTCCAGCCCTCCCCATCCTGGTTTCCCCAACTCTCTCTCTCACACACACACACCCACACCCCAACCCCTCCTGTCCTGCCACCCTCCTGCTTCTCCTCAGCCTCTCCTCCCCCCCGCCCCCCGACCCCTTGCATTCCAGTCAGGCAACTTCATCCTCCATGCAGTCTGAGCACGGGCAGGGCAGCACTGAGAGCACTAAAGAAACAGCCCCCTACTCTCAGCGACCCCCAGTAGCCCCAGAGGAGCAACTGCAGCACAAGTCCTGCTCAGCTTCCGGCTCTAGGGTTGCCAACATTGTATTTCAAAAATAAGGGACTGTTCTCTTAGCACCTCCACCCCACCTCTTCTCCCAATATTATCATTATTAGCATTAGTATTAAAAATAATCAGCACGCACCTACGTTCACCAGGGGGTATTTCTTGCTGCTTTTTGCAGCACTCAGGAACTCCTGATCTTGTTGTACAGAGATGAAAAAATAAAGGGCATCGCTTGTAATAAGGGATTGTTGGCAACCCTAGTCCCCACAGCCCTGGGTTAAAGCATGTTCAATACAGGTGAAATCCTCTGATAATTTAGGAGGCAAACTCTAACAATGCTTTATTGAGCATGTGCAAGCTGAGCTTTTTTGGAAGGTTATAACTTTGGACAAATTTGGTCACATTTTCACAGGGATGGTGGTATCCCTGATGCCACAGAGACTCTTTGCCCATTTCCAAGTCCCTGCTCCAAAGCATGGAGGTGCCTGAGCTTCTGAGCAAAACAGCTGTAAGAATTTTTTATTAAAAACATTTTTCCCTAACCTCATTCTCAGGAACGTCTGAACCACTTTAGCTCAAGCTTTCCAAAAAAGGGTTGCCTAAGGCTGAATCGGGGATGGAAAATTTCAGCCCAAATGGCTAAATTCTGGCAAAGTTAATGAAAATAGGGTCCTATACTGGAAATCATTAAGCGACCTGAAACACAGGTAGTGCTACCAGCCCCAACTATCATACTAGACAAGTAAACTTATGCTCCATGGGCTATTTTACTGCCCTAAATCCATATACAACTCTCATTTTTGTCAACAACACTTGCATGTACATCAACAGTTTTACCCAGTCCCATGTGTGTGGCAGTGCTTAGGTACAACAGGACTCCATTGTATTGTAAAATACTTCCTCTGCAAAGATGCATAATAGACATAATTCAGTTTGCATGCTGCTGAAAGTGTATGTTATAGCCTCACAGTCTAAATACCTGGATGGGCAAATTTTAATTTTTTTTTTAAATGTAAAAAGGATTATTCATATGACAAAAATGTTATTGTACCATCATTACAGTTCCTCATTTGCTTATTTGTTTTTTATTCATGTACTGTAACAGACTTATCAGCAAGGGCAATGCGCACATGCTCAGAAGACTTACCAAATAACGCTTACCTATACACATTTGCTCTGTGGACATGGTTCAGCCGCAACTGAAGTCAATGGGAGTCTTTCCATTGACTTCATTTGGAGTTGGATCAGGCACTATGAAAATAAATGTGTTTGATACATTCTTGGCTGTAACTTAATTATATAGAAATGTGATGTTACGTTTTAGAAGAACTAAGGACACATACCAATTTGCCACTAGTTTAATTTCTGGTCAGTTTCTTCATTTGAAAAAAGGGCATTTGCATTTCAGATGCTGCTCACAAACAGGGATAGATTTCATTTCATTAAATAGCTCAACATTTTTTATTATGCTTTTATTTTTCTGTACTAATTTGTGGAAAGAGTGAAATGTCACATTTTTGCCATGATCTGTGTGATTTTTCATCCTTCCTAGTAATTTACTAGTTCTCACACACTCCTGTAAAAGGGTTTTACAGTTAATACAAAATAATTAGCACACAATATGGATTTACTCCTTTACTAGGTATATGTTTACAGCAATGAGGGAACATACAAATGGTGCTTTTTTGAATATCAGACTTTTTTTTTTTTTAAAGATTCAAAGTGCATTTCTGCACCTCAAAAAACGACTTATTAAAACAGAAGTACAATTTCAATGAAGCATTAAGCCAAGTGAGAAAATCTTGCAGTGCAGTAGCTGCGACAGTAACTATCACTAAAGAGTTGCAAAAGCCAAAAGGAAGGAGTTAACCTTTGTTGAAACATCAGATGGTAGTTGTTGCTTCAGTTATTGCTGTACCAGTACTTACTGTAGCAAACAGAGCAAACGCTCTGTAAGGTAAGAGCATTACCTATACGCCTCTCAGTTCTTTGAGGGTCAAATATAAAGTATTGCTCTTTAAATGTGGGTAAAAACCAAATACCAGGTACAAACGAAAATCTGGTAGAAGAGGAAACTCAAGAGAACTATTTCTGAAATGTAAATGAGGTTCTGTCACTTTCATTTCGTTATTGTGGTACCGCATTAATGTGATTTTCAGGACAGGATATCAGCCATTTCAGACTGCATCCATCGGAAACTAGACAGACAAGCTGCTCAAGATTTTTACATATATTAGAAATTATTTTAAAAATCTACGGTGCCTTGCTTTAGATTGAATTTATAGTTGAACTGGATACATCTGGGGCAACCTCACAGTAATAAGTGGCTTTATTATTTAAAGGAACATTTAGCAGGAGGTTACAACTTGACATGAACTAAATACTTTGAAAGATAAATAACAGTCTTGTCAAAGCTAAAGATCTAAACCCTTACTACACCTAGCCCTTACTCATGCATGTAAGGGTTTACAGGATCAGGCCCCAAGTTTGTAAACTAGGTACAGGACCTAAGTCCTAAAGACTTTGTGACCTAAGAACCTTTAGTAACCTGATTTTCCATGGGACTTAGGTGCCTTTGAAAATTTTGCCCATAGATGTGACTTAGCATATCCAATAGGCTTTTATGCACAATACTACTTGTGACAATTCTTTCATCAGCAGCCATTCTGGAACTTCCTAACAAATTTATCACCGTAAAATGCTGACTACTGTGTTGATGCAAACAAGGCTACAATTACAAGATGACAGCAAATCAATTCGGATGCAGGTTATATCAACAGTTGGGGATGGGAGGGAAAGGATTAATTATTTTTAGAGTCTTTCATGTTTAAGGTTCTGTAATCCGCAGCACCCTTACTTCAGCTGTATTGATCCCAGAGGATATCCCAAGAAGCAATGTTACCACATTCTGGTACCATCATGACAAAATATTTTCACAGTGGTATGTATTAATATATCACAGTGGAAACTAACTATTTCACTTTAAGAGCTACTACGTACATAGACATATTTATGCAATGTTTGCAATCAAGTATATTCATCAAGAGCCAGACAGCATAAAGCACCGCCTAGGTCAATGTTCGGCCTTTGAACATGCAGAGCAATTACCTCATGAAATAAAAAAGAGCTACATGTAAGCATCCAAGAGCAGAATTTGGCTTCTACTATTGTACGAAAGCAGGGACAGGGAACTGCCTGTGATTAGGGTGACCAGACAGCAAATGTGAAAAATCGGAAGGGGGTGGAGGTAATAGGAGCCTATATAAGAAAAAGACCCAAAGATCAGGACTGTCCCTATAAAAATCAGGACATCTGGTCACCCTACCTGTGATGCAAGTCAGATATGAAAGGAGCGTTAAAGGTGATTTGCCAGCCTTAATTTAGCATCATATTGCTTTTCTTAGGTGGCTCAGGCATCCACAGTAGTGTTTTTAAGCATTTTATGTTTAATATTCTGTACAGTATCTCTATTTGCAAATTTCATACACATAAAAATGGGACAAAGTAACCTCCGGACAAGCATGTGGTTAAGTCCCACTTAAAGAGAGGGCAATCAAAATGTGTGAGAATACAAACAGGTTTTGTTGGAATTTATTTGCAGGTACATTTCCCTGAGGTTTCTTCTCTATTTTTCCCCTCATCTTTCTTCCTTTTAGCTCAGAAGGGTTGTTATATGCTAACTTCCATGAGAAGAGGGAAGATAGCTATTGTGCTGCATGTTTTCTCAGCAGATCCCAACTCGCATTGGCTATGAATCCAGCACTGTGAGCCAATTTCAAGAAAACGAGAGAGTTCAACCCTTTCCTTTCTCTCCATTTTTGTAATCTCTCCCAGGCACAAGTGTTCCAGAAAGCAGCTCCCCTACCAGTCCAATATTTACACTAAACGACTTTCTATTATAATTCTATCACACTGATACAAGATTACTCCTCAGCCACATCAAACCATACAATGCTGTTAGAGGAAAAAATTGTGTCTTACGAAAAGAGACAGTGTGGATCATTTTAGTCTGGTTAAAGAGCACTTTTGGATTTATGTAAAAACTAATGCAATTTTACAGTGTTTTCTCACTGAGGACAACTGGGTGTCTCTATGTACTAAATACACACACACACACACACACACACTCACTCACTCAGACCTCTAATCAATCCCTGCCCCCCCGGCCATTACCTCATTCTTATAATTTCTTAATCCTACAAAATATAAATACTTTGCAAGAGTTCCAGATCCGAACAGATTTCATTGAATGTCTTTGAAATTCTTTTGATTAATCTCAGGTCAAAAAATCTCTAAAGCGTTAAAAGAAAACTCCTGCATCTTTTAACTCTTGTTTTGTAAAACGCATGGGTGCGTGTAAAAGTCCTAACAGTATACAGCACATGCTTCCCTTTTTGTTGCAAATATGAAAGACTAACCAGACGTCTTTATTCAAATGAAATTATAAATACTTTTTCATCATTTTTTCCCCTTCAACGTGTAAAAACCCTACCCCATAATGAGCACAAGCTTAAAGCAATTTCTTCCAATGGACCATTTTACTTATTCTCCAATTTCTTACCCAAATTACACAGGTATAATTATTTTGACACCGTAATGAAAAGAAAATGGGATTTGGGCACTGTGGGTTTATCTAATAACACTATTTCTTGCCAGACTTCACAGCACTGACAATCACAAAGAGCCCTGTCCATTCCAATAGAAAATATTTGATTTTACTGTAGGAACATTATTTATTTTCACCAAGTTGCTATTATCAGAAAGGATATGATAGCTGAATAATAAAAATGAAATCAAGAAATTCTGGTGTTTCAAGGCTTTATTTTTTTCTGCTCTCACTTTTGACATTTTCTTCCCCTGGAGAGACAAGATAAAGTGCTGTCATAAATGGGTGACTTTTCTTGTCAAATGACAGATTTGATTCTCCATGGCAACCACAAATCAAGGTGCTAGTCTGAATTAAAGCTTCTCTTAAAAGGCGTCTTTATGTTTATAAAATGAATTTAAATTAAATGGGTATTAGGTACAGTTTTTTACCTCAATTTATTTATTGACTAAGGAGCTCTGTACTGGATGTAGCATATTTGCATTTAAAGGAAAGACAACATATTGCACTGGCAGATGCACAAACAAAGCAAGTTACAAGGTCATGCTACATATACTAGTTTACAGTACTATGAATGGTATACAGATGGACAGCAAGCAGTTAAGAGGTACTTAAATACTGGAAAAAGCACAAAAATTACCTACGGGGTAACAGATGAAGGAAATCTCTCCTCATCTCGTAACACTGCTTTCTTCCAGACACAGTTAATAAAGAGTCGTGTAATTGTCACAAACAGAACGCCAAAAAAAAAAAAAAAAAAAATCAGATGCTTCATTCTGTGTGTGCCCTTATGGAATCTTACTATAGATCATGATACACTGTTAGGAATCATTATTACCTTGATTTTTAAAGACTTAGAATTTAAAACAGATTTAAACTTTAAATGCTTTAAAAATACCACCCTGTTCATTTTTATGAGAATTTATTTTATAAATAGGATTTTTTTTAAAAGATGAGTTCATGTATTCTTAGAGTTCCACAATTAATCTACCTTAGTACCCTCTTTTTTTCCAAAAACTGAAGAAACAGACATATTTTACCTATGGTATTACTTTTCTTGCCCATTTTAACCTATACAGGTAGGAAAATAGTTATGGATGTATGACCTTAAAATGTATAAGATCAGGCTGAAATCACACGCATATTTTACACACACACACACACACACACACACACACACACACACACACACACACACACACACACAGAGTATAGGCTTCAAATCATATTCTAAAAATTAAAATATAGCTCATTTTAGAGTGGAACATTAACACCACGAGCTACAGTTGCCCTTTGACAGCTATATACAATGTAAACACTACGGGCGGCTTAGCAGATATATTTAATACAAGCCAAATAAGAGAAAACTAGAAGTTTTTCAGCATATATTGTTGGTTACTGGAGTCAAGAGTCTCCATATTCACTGCCCTTGTAAGCTCTGCCAAATTTGATTTTAAGCTTCCTGAAGTTAAAGAAGGTTTATACAGTATTAACACAAGATCTTCTCACACATTTCTCAAGTTATTACACAGCCTTTACCCAAAATTACAATATTAAGCAGGAAAGAAAGCTTTGATTCAGCTTCATGAGGAGAGATGGACAAGGTGCGTTCACAGAAGGCTGCAATATATTCAAGCCTGACATGCTTTTAAGTTTTAGTGAAGCTACCCACTTCGTTCTATTTAACATAGAAGAGATGTAATAAAATGGTGACTTAAAGTTATAAACCTCTGGGTACAAAACATATTTTGTATTCGTGAGATGTGTGCAAGTCACAAAGTACAATGGCTTTTGTTCCATGTTGAAAACGCACTGTTTGGATGCATTTCTTGTACCAGGGAAAATCCTGTGGCTAGGTCAGTTAACTAGCAAGATCTCAAGGGGCTTGTAAGTGGTAGAAGAAATAGCTGCCCACAGGCTGCAAAGTGCTAGATTCTGACACCCTCAACCATGCACAGTAGCACCTCACTCCACAAGTGGAAACCAATGAGATCACTTGTGGTGGAGGGTGCTATTCAGCATGAATAAAGACATAAGAACTCAGCCCAGAGTGGCCACTACCGCAGCCTCAGGGCTTCATCAGCTCATAGGATTGCGGGATGGCCCTGAATAGCTTTAGGAATCCTTGACTTCCATAGACAGCAGAACTGCACTAGTGAGATCCTTCCATCCCCAGAGGGGCACTGCAGAGAGTCAGGACTCATCCCACTGTGCAGAGGGGACGCATGGGGGCGGGACGCAGGGTCATATCCCGCTAGGGTGACCAGATCACCCAAGTCAAATATCGGGACGCGGGGCGGGGCCAAAACAAACGAAAAAAAACCCACCCTTCCTCCACAAGCGCTGGAGGGAGGCCCGGGAGACGCAGGGGAAGCGCGGGGCCGGGGTGAGTGAGAGTCCTGCCTGGCCCCGAGTGTAGGCAAGACTCAGTCGGGCAGTAGGGAGAGTAGGGGGGCGGCCCGCGGGGCCCGGTGGTGGCTGTTCTTCCCACCGTGGGCAGCAGGACTCGGGAGCAGCTGCTGCTGCAGCTCCCACTGCCGCGGGGGGGAGGAAGCAGCCGATGGCCAAGCTCGACGGCTGCGGCTCTGGCGCCCGGGCCTGAACCCCCAAGCCCGGACCTGCTGCGGAGACCCAGCAGCGCGCACGCTGCGCCCAGCCCCTGGCCAATCGCGTCTGGGCTGCGGCCCAGCTGGTGCTATCCCAGGGCAGCCCTGGAGTGGGGGCAGCAGGCCCCAGCCCCCCCGTCCCGCTCGGGTCCCACAGGGGAACAGCCTCAGGAGGTTCGGGCCCGGGCGCCAGAGCCGCAGCCGCCGAGCTTGGCCATCGGCCGCTTCCTCCCCCCGCGGCAGTGGGAGCTGCAGCAGCGGCTGCTCCCGAGTCCCGCTGCCCAGGGGGGGAGAACAGCCGCTGCCTGGCCCCGCGAGCTGCCCCCCTACTCTCCCTACCGCCCGACTGAGTCCTGCCTGCGCTCGGGGCCAGGCCGGACTCTCACTCACCCTGGCCCCGCGCTTCCCCTGCGTCTCCCGGGCCTCCCTCCAGCGCTTGCGGAGGGAGGAGGAATGGTGAGCCTGGGGAAGAGGCGGGGATTCGGGGAGGGAGCCAATGGGGGGAGGGGGCGCAAGCACTTCCAGGCTCCAGAGCATTTCCTTGTTTGTATCAGGATAGTCCCGATAAAATTGGGACGTCTGGTCACCCTATATCCTGCTCCTCCCCCACAGCTTTTTGCCACAGAGGGTTCACCCCAGAACATGGCCAGCAGCAGCCTTTCGGCACTGTGCTTCCAACCGCAGGGGGAGAGGAGCAATCCGTGACCCGTGTCTTTGCAGAGCTCATCCCTTCTCCCCCTTTGGCCCCCTGCTCCTGGACGCAGCTCCTGTCCCTTCTTGCCCACACAATGCCGAAAGGCAGCTAACACCTCCAGGATGCTGCTGACCACCGACATAACCCAGCCGCCTCCTGTCCCCCAGTTACAGCGCGGGCAGGAAGGAGTTAAGCCCTAAGGAGGCACTGTGCACCGGGCCGGGGACCTGACTGCAGGGGCTTCAGCAGCACAGAGGATGGCCACAGGTGGCTCAGAAGGGGAGGGCAGCTAGGTGACGGACAACCCCATGCTCCCTGGGGGAAGGATCCAGGGTGGCCGGGGGGGGGAGGTGAAGAGTGCGCTAAACCCCTGGCGGCCAAGGGGCTAAGGACCCTGGGAGTTCGGGACAGGAACAGGCTGGAAATCGCCTACCCTCCATTCCAGTGCTTATCTGACAGGCAGAGACTTCAAAGCGGCTCCACGGTGCCACGCGGGAGGGTCTTGGGCTTTCCCAGAGCACCAGCCAGGCCTGTGGGGAAGGAAGGAGCCCACCAGCCAGTGTGCTGAGCGCCCCTGCCAGGGGCTGGTTCTCGGCATAGCAGACAAGCTCCGCCGGGGGATTTGGAAAAGCAGTGGGGTTGGAGAGGGTGAAGGGGCAAAGCAGCGAGGGGACAGCGAGAGCGGGAACCGGAGGAGGAGAGTATGTAAGGAGAAACAATAAGTGGGCAGCAGAGGTGACACACGAGGCTGTCACGTGCCTAGGGTTACCACCTGGCTTGCATTTGACTGGCCAGACTTTTTTTTTTTTTTTTTTTAAATGTATTTGACAGTTGCCAGAAAGATCATTTAATCTCCAGGTTTGTCTACATGGGTCTAAAGATTTGCATCATTACCACAATACACTCTTATATCCAATGTTAAAAGTTTCTGTGTCCAGTTAAAGAGCCCGCAGCGTTCCCACTTCCACACTTTAAGCGATAACAGATCAAAACTGTTGAAAATACAGCAGCTGCCGGCCCACCAACACACAAGCGCGCCGCGTGTGTGCGTGAGAGAGGGTTTGAGTCACGCGAGAGTGCAATGTTAGCAGTTATCTGTGTGTGTTCTCTCTCTAGCTACTCGCGGTGGCTGTTGAAGCAGGAGCTTTTGCAGAGTTGCCTGGTGGTTTGAGTTGCCTTGAGAGGGGGAGAAGGGGGAAATACCTTTATTTTTGCACTTCAAAAAGTGGTAACCCTACATGTGCCCCCCTCCACCTTTAAATTATGCCCACTAACCCACTATCAACAGTTGAGTCGCCTCCGCCACTGTGCAAAGTCAAGTTAACAGCCTAGCTCAAAAGAGGTTCTGTGGCCTGTGTAATGCAGGATGGTCCCTTCTGGCCTTAAAAGCTATGATAGCCACAAGCCACTGTGCCCGTAAAGCGACGCCCTACGATTATAACAGTGCAATGATTCCAAGGTTCCCCGAGTACTATAGCATTACAGCATTCAAGTAACGGTCAATAGTCAATATCACAGGGCTGTGCCGCCTAATCCTCTCAATCCAGTGCAGTCTGGCACACCATACAGCTTTCTGCTATGAAGAAGCTCAAACAGAACCAGTATGGAATCCTTATTCTCACTTCTTGTCAGAACTGACCCTCCTTTTCAGAAGGATGAATTACAGCTCTCTGACATTAAGAAGGCCCCTTCGTAACATAGAAACATCACTATCTTGTATTGACAGTTTCTCACTCAAATACTCCACCTTAAACTGAAAAAAATAATAGTTAGGCCTCTCTGAACCAGCATGTAAACAGTTGCTACATAAAATCAGGAGACACTCTGCTAATGTACTACTGTATAAGTAAAATGCTCATTAAAATAGACTAATCCATAAAAGAAATGTGACTTTTATTAGATAAGCAACTGAATTTCCCAGACTTTTATTGTTAAAAAAAGAAATTTCACTCATGCTGTAATCGGATAACCATGTTTATATTTGCCCATCACAAAACTATATAAATGAAGCCACAAATATTGCTCACGAAAATAAAGTACAGTTAACATCAAACACCACCTTCAATCCACCTCCTGAAAATCCTTGCCACTTCTAGCCACAAGTATATAAAGAAGAGTGTAGCTAAAAGAAAGCTCGATTAAGGGTTCAAACCTGAACTTTTTGGAAAATTCCCAGTACTACCTGCAGCGCACAAGGAAGATTATATGCACAGAAGTAAGACCTATGCATGTAATCATTATGGACTTTTAAGATGCACAATATACATGTACATTAGGCTTCAGGCAGCTTCCCAGACAGGATAGGCATGGAGAGAAAGAGACCCATGTTCCATACATGAGGTGTATATTGCAATAACCAACAGCTCTGGATAGAGCTCTAGGATTGATAGCAAAGGAATAGTGCATGCGTCTGTGTGGAGAATTTGTTACTGTTCCAGAATTGTAGTGTCAGCTGTGATACTGGGACTGGGGGCAGGAGGTCTGAGGAACTGGTATAGGAGAAGGAGGATCAAATGCTACAAGGAAAACTGCAACATATAAACAGTTAAAACCATGTTTCATTTACACGAAACCTCATGCCATGAGACCGTTTAGGACAAGCTGACAGCAGAGTCTGCAGTTGTTCTCTATGCAGGGCTTTGGATTTCTGTAATAAAGCACGGTGTTAGGGTAAATACTGCTGGTTAAGACAGAAGATCCCTTCAAATAGTACCAGCCCAGTGCCACTGAACTTTAACAAGGTTTCAGCGCAGCCTCAAACATGAGCACAAATCCATCAAACAATTTGGGGAGCCTCACTCCCGGCCTGGGTGTAGAATAAAACTACAGACACACAGATAGATATCGGCTATGCAGCTCTTTTTCCAGCACGTGGAGTAAGCAGGGTTGGACCACACCCCAGAAGGCAACGCCTCACAGAGATTAAACAAGTAAGAAGTCTCCTAGGGCTCTGCAACTTGAAGTAGACGATCTGGCCCAAAGCTAGTAGCAAATGGTATTTACTCTTCAACGGCCCAATCGTGAATCTACTGGTGCATGCAGAACTCCCCCTAAAGTCATATCGGCCAGTTGACAATTAGATATAATTGTCTAAACTGGTATAATTTGGGTAGGATTTTTCCCCTCCTCATGTACACAGTAAGAATTTTTTAAGATGACTTTCAAAAAACACATTGGGCCAGATCCTGAACTGCTGTAAACTAGCATTGCTTATCTGTTCCATTATTTCCAATTTGTGCTGTTTTATGTTATTGAGAACAGCCCTATTCTTAGTGACAGGCACTTATTTTATTAATCAAAATGTAAGGGTTTTTTGTGTGTGTTTTTTTGTTTTTGTTTTTAAAAGACATTATCTGATGTTTCCTGGCATAGGATCTTGGGGCTCAAGATGGACTAGCCTTGAGAGAGCTAGGTAGTTTGCATAGCAGTTACAAATGGGGCAACACACAGGTTTCACTATTATATTAGCCAGTTAAACTATAAAACATACTTTAAAGTGAAAAAAAAAAAAAAGACATAACCAATTGGATTTCATTTTGGAAGAAAATCTTTGGTCAGTAAACATAGCCGGGAAATGCCAGAAAATATTTTGAGACGCTTGCTGCACATTTGAAAAACGTTAAGCCAGCTTTGCCACCTTTAGCAGTGAACTATAAAGCTAATCATATATTTTGGGGGTCCGTAATGTGGACCAGATGGAGCTACACCACATACAAATAAAAAACAGGCTCTATTTGGTGGGCTGGTTTGAATTTTACTTCATTGGATAAATGTGGAGGACAAAGTTACCAAGTAAGTTATTATTCTGAGTAAACTGTGAAGCAATTAACATGAATTCAAGTACGTTATTTTGGCCTACTGATTTTTAAATCCCACACAAAAAAATTTACTGAAATTTAAAGGCAAATCTAAAATCTAGCTACTTTCCTAAAAATGAGTTGAAACCATGTTCAGATGCAACACCTGTTCTTGAGCCCCCATGTCAATCGGTGTGGTCTGAAAATCACATTCTCCTGGATGGATTTGGCAAGTGATTTTTCTCCCTTGTTGCTTTACTGCAACTCACACAGTTAACACAGGGGAAGCTGACTATAAAGGGGAAACAGTTAAACTGACTAGACAAAACCTGCTACTAAATTTATAAAGGTAAATAAACTAAAGATTTTTCTTCTTAATCTTCTCAGTTATAATATTTATTTACTTGTTCTGATTTAAAACATACATACAAGAATACTTCTCCCGGGCTCCAGGCGCCATTACCATCAATTAAAGTACAATTCCATAAACAATACAATTATTATAATAACAGCAGTGCATCCCCACCTACACACTAGCACTAGTCAGCAAAAAGAGTTAAACGCTTCCTATTCCTTGAATTCCCAAAGGAAACTCCACCCCAGCTGCCTCAATCAAAAAGACGGCCTTAGCAGCATGTCTGCAAAGTTAAGCCAGCAATCCTAGGTGTGACTTATAGGAAGAATAAATAAAAATTCCAGACATGAGGGTGATTGGAAACCAACTGTTTCTTTAATACAAATTTTCCCCCAATGATGATTTTCTGCAGAGATTAGGTTTTCAGTTTTAGGATGTTAAACGTTAGCTGGCTCTAAATGAAGGGGGGCGGGAGGGGGGGGCAAACAACCTAGGCCTCAGTTTAGCACAGCGACTCCTGATATATCCCCTCACACAAGCCACTTACACATTACTTCTGATACAAATGCAGTCTATAGAGGAGCAGCAACTCCGGCACGCCCTGCATTGGGTTGCTAAGGGTTTCCTCACTTCTTAGGCCCTGAACCTGCAATGTGTGTTGGCTCCTCGGGCCTGCACAGAGCCCTGGTGGCTTCCAAACAGGGCCGGCTCCAGGCACCAGCTTACCAAGCAGGTGCTTGGGGCAGCCACTCCGGAGGGGGGCGGCACGTCCGGCTGTTCGGCGGCAATTCGGCGGACGGTCCCTCACTCCTGCTTGGAGCGAAGGACCTTTCGCCGAATTGCCGCCGCAGATCACGCAGCTTTTTTTTTTTTTTTTTTTTGGCTGCTTGGGGCGGCCAAAACCCTGGAGCCGGCCCTGCTTCCAAAGGCCTGTGTGGAGCTTGTTACCAATTCAGGGCCTTACTGAGTACTTTCCTTACACAGCACACCGTCTTCCTAGCACATCATGTTTCTTGATTACAACATAAGCTTTCGGGAGCCGAACTTGCCACTTATCTGCATCTATACCGTCCCAATAAAGTTAGTGAGCTTGGGTAAATGTGGCTGAAGACAGAAGGTGTGGCTTTTTGAATTGTGGGTCGATAAAAGCCAATTTAACAAAAATGGTTAGTTTTAATTCTCACTTGGGAATTGTTTTTGCTGCTTCCCCCTCCCCAGTTTATATAATAGCCCCACTTCAGTGGTGCCTCAGCACTGAATTCAAAGGGGGTAATTGTGTGCTTAAAGTTAGGCACATGCTTACACACCTTGTTGACACAGGACTAAGGCCAGCAACCTTCAAAAATGCAGAGTCTGAAAGGTGTAAATTATCCAAATACACTGTGTATGTTGAAACTGGGTGTTTTTCAAGTACAGAATCATCGTTCAGCCAAGGCAGGGGTGGCCAACCTGAGCCTGAGAAGGAGCCAGAATTTACCAATGTACATTGCCAAAGAGCCACAGTAATACGTCAGCAGCCCCCCCATCAGCTCCCCCTCCTGCTCCCAGCACCTCCCACCCACCGCCAGCCCCGCCGATCAGCACCTTCTCCTCCTTCCCCGCACCTCCCAATCAGCTGTTTCATGATGTGCAGGAGGCTCTGGGGGGGGAGGAGTGAGGGCATTGCAGGCTCAGGGGAGGGCGTTGGAAGGGGTGGAGTGGGGGCAGGGGTTGAGCAGTGAGCACCCTCCGGCACATTGGAAAGTTGGCACCTGTAGCTCCAGCCCCGGAGTCAGTGCCTATACAAGGAGCCGCATATTAACTTCTGAAAAGCCACATGTGGCTCCAGTGCCACAGGTTGGCCACCCCTGAGCTACGGCAACTGGAGTCCCAGTCTGGCATATTTCCTCTAAGGGACCTTTTCTCTGTCAAAGAAAGTTAGCAACGTTTTGCTCCCCAAAACACAGGATGAAAAAATTCAACTGCTGGTTAAATTCACACATTAAATTCAATCTGTGAAACTGTCAAAAACCCAGATTTTCATTCTCCTCTAGGTGCAAATCGCAATACAAATTTTAACTATGGAACCACTAGGGCTTCTTCATAAGGATCGTTTCCAAAGCACATTCAAGAAAAAGGATCTCCTAGGGGGAAGAGATGAGACTGCTAAATAGTGTATGTACAGAACTACTCATTTACCTTAATAGTTACACGTTGTGCTGTCCAAGCCACACATGTAACTATCAGTAACTTCCTTAAAAGATGTTTGTCAGCTTCTGCCATTCACAGATACACAGCAATGACAAAAGTATACATACCTAATGAGGTGCACAGCTGAGGGAAGTTGTCATCATCCTAGCTATTTCTGTTGTGACATGTATTTCATTTTATTCAATATATAATGGCAGAGCTGTTTAATTCATTCAACAGAAGATTCCTACCAAAATGACATACCGAGCAATGTCCAAATAAGCATTAATAATTCAGTGAATTGATCCCATCTAGATGGTTTTCAGAGAGAGAAAGGTTCTTCCCTCCCATTTGAAAATATCCCCATAGTTGGAAAACAGAAGCAGAAGTTAAATCTATTGACTGCTGCATAATATGCTGAGTAGATCTGCAAAAGCAGGCCCACACTGTGTAGCAGGTCCATCCTTGTATTCAATAGATTTCAGCGCTACATGAGCAGATTGTAGCATCACAGCTGGTGAAGTGGAGGAACTAAACACGAATCGTTTTTCCCAGTTTTCCAAGGTATATGGTAAATTCTTCACCATGTTTTACAGATATGCACAAATTTATTGATAACACCAGCTGCACAATAGAAAGACATCTGTGGTCATTGTTATAGAATTCACATTTTTACACCACTTACCAAATAACTTTAGCTCTAATGAAGAGGGCTATTTCCATGATAGATTTTTTTTTTTAAATGTGTTACTAACACAAGCCTAAATAAAACAAGCAGCAGACTAAGGATTCAACTTTAAAGTTGCATGGGAAGCACTACCTGTATGAACAAGGGAGGATAAAGAATATGGTCAAAGCGGATTAACAACTGTTCTTACATATTTTTATGGCTTATTGTTTTGAATCACTTTGAAAGTTTCTTGAAACAAAAACACTTTCCAACCCATTATCCAAATAGGTTTTGTCTTTCATGTATGTAAACTGGCCAAGACTTTGCAAATACAGTACAAACCCGCTCCACCTTCACATGAGACGGTGCCACCAACTCCTGGGTCCAACTAAACTGCTCACGCTCCTCACCAGCTTCCGTGGGATTTACTCCGCATCACAGCAAGTTTTCATTCTCCCATGGCATCAATTTCAGCTCAAAACCTGTTGCTCAAGATGGCAGCAAATAAACCTTGTAAAAATCGCAGCCATGCACCACTAACAAGAAGGCTGATATCAAGGAACTCAAATAATATGGAAAACCACAATAATTAACTGTTTTGGCCCTGATCCTGGAATCAGATCCACGTGGATGGATCCTGCACCCACCTGGAGCATGAAGGTAATGTTATTGGGCTCCGCACAAGCGTGTGGATCTGCCTGCATGGATCTATGCTCCTCAATGACACAGGAGAGGAGAGGAGATGACTGGGCAACCATCTCATAGAATATTACAGTTGGAAGGGACCTTAGGAGGTCATCTAGTCCAACCCCCTGCTCAAAGCAGGACCAATTCCCCAGACAGATTTTTACCCCAGTTCCCTAAATGGCCTCCTCAAGGATTGAACTCACAACCCTGGGTTTAGCAGGCCAATGCTCAAACCACTGAGCCATCTGCTTGCAGGATTAGAATCACAGAATTGTAGGACTGGAAGGGACCTCGAGAGGTCATCTAGTCGAGTCCCCTGAACTCGTGGCAGGATTAAGGACTATCTAGACCACCCCTGACAGGTGACTGGGCTCTTGTTACCCAACACTTTCACAGCAGAGGTTTCTATTATCATTAGCGCCATACAGGTGGATTACACTTCTTAGACAAGTCAAAAAGACAAGATCCCTGTCCCACAGAGCTTCCAACCAGTGGGCTCAATCCTGCAAGTAAGTACCTTCAACTCCTATGGACTTCAGTGACCGCTGATGGGCTCAGCGCTTCAGAAACAGCACACAAAACACTTCAAGAGCAGACCCTACATTCGACAGATAATCTATCATGGGTCAAGAGATGGAATGGAAACAGAAGACAACCGGATAGAGGGAACTGCTCGGGACTGCTCAGGACAGACAAAAGTCAGATGACACTCGTACACCAGACAAAGCAGTAACACATACAAGGGAGACAGCATGTAATGTCAGAGGTGAGACTAGCAAAGCGTAGCAAGCTGAAAGCAGCAAGTTTTAAGGACATGAAGGAGGCCTGAGAGGGCATGTGATTTACAGAAGGAGGGAGGGTCCAGATATAGGGAATAGCAGGAAGACCAACTGAAATAAGGAGACAAAGGAAGCTCAAAAGAGGAGGAAGAGGAGTTAGCAAAGTGGAGACACGTGCCGCATGTTTGGTGATTATAAGATTAGTGCATTTCTATTTAAAGTGTTATCAGTTTACATCCTGTATTACAAAAGCAGCACAACGGCATTGACAGCCTGTCAATATTAATAGGACTGTCTAATGGTATATCAATACTAATCTAACTTCTGTTATCTGCTAGGCTACAGGGATTTTTCTGAAAATACAGGACAAGAGTGAGAAAAAAAATCACAGCAGTGACATAATACAGAAGATAAGCCACCAATTTGGCTTCCCCACCATTAGTTAGTGGCACACATGTAGTTAAGGGACGGGGGCTGGGAGGAAGCTGTGTTTTGTTGTTGGGATTTTTAAAATGTTCCATGCTCTTTGCCTTGTCTATCCTGCTTTCACTTTTCTTTTCAGAAAATCGCTATAGACCAGCATTTTTCCAAACTGGGAATAGCCACAAACTTGGAACTAAGGATGTCAGCCACGTTGGGCAATAGCAATTACAGAGTTGGATGGATGGATGGGTATTTGCATTTTTGTCGTAAGGTTAATTCACTAAGAAGTATTCGTAAACCAATGACCTGACTTGAGATGTGGCTGAAGAGCCACATGTCAGGAAGTAGTCTTTATATTACAAACAACAGACACTTTTCAGAGTTGATTAAATAATAAAGCCAAATTTCTTGAACATTTTACAGAGTGGTGATGTTTTATTTACACACCGGGTCATGATACTCATCAAGATGCCCTATAGGGGTAGATGCGGATTATATGAAGCTCTCAGGAGGACATCATGGCAGCATTCAGGAGCATCAGGTTCTGCAAGAATTGATTTTATACTGCCCACCCAGACCATTGACACCATGGTTTCCGTAGGAACCAGCCTACTTTAATAGAGGAAGGAGGCAGGCACAAAGGAAAGGTCAAAACTGAACAAAATGAACAGAACTAATTAGGTGAATATTCATTATTAATGCTGTTAAAATATCCTATTTTTCATTTTTCTGTGGTGGCAAGATGAGCAGCATCTAGTTACCATCAAGCAATTCTACCAAAGAGCTGAGCAAATGTGAGAACTGTGTTAAAAAGCATGTCACCTGGTGGTATTTCTTTACTCCTACCGTGTTTGAGAGGCTAAATGGACCTGCTACAAAGTAGAAATGAGGGAGGGCAGGGAATCTTATCCTTCTATTAAAAAAATTAAATTAGTAGGTGATTTATGGCTCACTTGCATTTTGAGAGAGAGAGAGAGAGAGAGAGAGAATGAATTATTCTACCTACTGTATTCCATCATGTGGCACCAGGAAAGACCAATGGGTGTGCCTTCCTCATGCATAAATCAGTGAACAAGCAGACTTCCCCAGCTAAGAATGTACCCTGCTGGAGAATAGTTAGCTAACCTACACTACTCTGACTAGCCAGTTACTTAGCCTGATGTTCCACTAGAGTTTTCTATCTGGGTATTCACAATGGTGTGCCCACATCTGGAGTTAGAAGAATTGGGGGAAGCCAAGCAAACAACAGGGGAAGCCAGGTGTTGAGACCTGGCAGAAGATCGGTCTCTCTGGAGTGGCCACCGTCAGCTGGCTGAACAAAGAGATGGACTCACCCATTTCTCTATACTGTTGGCCAACTCATGGTTGAGGATGAAAACCTACAAATATAAAACTAGAAATTCAAAACTAAGTAGCACTTCTGATCGCCCCATCTTAAAAAAAAAATTACTAGAAATGGAAAAGTATCAGGGGGTAGCTGTGTTAGTCTGTATCTACAAAAACAACAAGGAGTCTGGTGGCACCTTAAAGACTAACAGATTTATTTGGGCATAAGCTTTCATGAGTAAAAACCTCACTTCTTCGGATGCATAAGCTTTCGTGAGTAAAAACCTCACTTCTTCGGATGCATCCGAAGAAGTGAGGTTTTTACTCACGAAAGCTTATGCCCAAATAAATCTGTTAGTCTTTAAGGTGCCACCAGACTCCTTGTTGTTTTTGTAGAAATGGAAAAGGTACAGAAAAGAGCAACAACAATAATTAAAAGGATGGAACAGTTTTCATATGATGAGAGATTTAAAATATTGGTACTATTCAGCTTGGAAAAGAGATGATTGAGTGGGGATCTGATAGAGGTCTATAAAATCATGAATGGGGTGGAGAAAGTGTTATTTATCCCTTCACAGAACACAAGAACTGGTGTCACCCAATGAAATTGATACATAGCAGGTTTAAAAACAAACATAAGGAAATACTTCTTCATATACACACAGTCAGCCTGTAGAACTCATTGCCAGGGGATGTTGAGAAGGCCAAAATTATAACTGGGTTCAAAAAAGAATTAGGTAAGTTCATAGAGGCTAGGTCCATCAATGGCTATTAGCCAAGATGGTCAGGGATGCAACACCATGCCCTGGTATCCCAAAGTCTCTGACTGCCAAAGGCTGGGAGTGGACAACAGGGGATGGGTTACTCAATAATTGTCCTGTTCTGTTCATTCCCTCTGAAGAATCTGGCATTGGCCACTGTCGGAAGACAGGATACTGGGCTAGATGGACCGACCATTGGTCTGACCCAGTATGGCCGTTCTTATGTACCTATATTCCACACACATAGAAAAATCTACTTTTGAATAGATCTTTTCTTCTGAACATGCCTGTTTCAGTCACATGGATTATTGTTAATTGATGGCTGTGAAGAAGTTGTCTGTCAAGTTGGTTGCAGAGTTCTACCACAAGGCATAAGGAACAGAGAACTAGGAAACGCTACTTCTGCCTCTTTAAAATGCAGGGGATTGCAACTCTGAACAAATCATATTTTCAGGCACTTCGAGCTAGAGCCAAAAAAAGCATCTTCAGGAAAGAAACAAAGTGAAAAACCATCAGGCATGTGAAGCAAGGGGGGAAACCGTTTTCCAGGGAAGATAATCCAAAGAGTATAATACATTTTTAAAAAGGATAAGAATAAAAATTAAGAGTAATTGGATAAGGATTAGATTAAGTGAGGTAGCTTATACCAGGATTGGATAGTTAGCTCAAAAAGTAAGCAGAATATATGGTGGAAGTAACTGGAAAGAAATCAGAACACATCCTGTATCAATTAATTTATTTTTCTTAGTTAGCAAATTTAAGCTAGCTTTTCGGGACTGAGCCGCAGCACTGCAGCCACCATTAGGGCAGCCCTTGCTAATACCAGAGAGGAGTGCCCAGGGGGGGGAATCCACCAGGGAGTACAAATCTCCCATTTCCCCTGGCCACGGGAGGTTTGACTTTTTATTTTAAAGCTCCAGGGCTAGCCATTGGAATTTAATCTGTGTGGATAACGTTTCCAGGAGAATCCATTCGTTACTTTCCCCCTTTACAGAGTGGGAAGTGCTCAGAATTCAGAGGGCTAAAGGATCCTGGCAGCACACAGCTCTGCAGCCTTAGAAGCTTAGTGTCTGTCCAGAACTGGACCAAAATTATATTAGATAGGGACTGAATGTAGTTAAGGTGCCTTCTGAATCTTCCCTTTTTTCCTTAGGAAGCAAACCGTGGTTATTAAAGAAGTTGCATCTTTTCAATCCTGATCTTCGTCTTTCTGATTCCCTCTTTCCTCTTCTACAGTACCCATCAGAGCTACCTCTTCTCCAGACACACCCCACAGCCTCTTCCCAATCTCTAATTTTCACCACCCCAAACCTGTATCCTGCACTCACATCCACCTCCCCCTTGCTTCTAAGGACTTTTGCCCCAGTCCTGGTCTTTCCTCCATCCCCATCCTTACCATCTCCTCATGCAACCTTCCTGTCAACACATCCACTTCTTGTTCCTCCCGTTCTAGCCTCAGATCAAAAATGAGAATCATAAAGCGAACAGAGTTTCATGGAAGTCACAGCTCATCACTTGACTAACCACTGCCAGACAGGAGTGATTTGTAGGCATCATGGCAAAATCTTTCTTTTGCGAGAGTGAGGCACAAGCTTAAGGTATTAGTGATGAATGAACATGAAATGATACATAGGTTTGAAGGTCAGAAGTGACCCTCTAGTCTGGTCTGAAGTCTAAACTGATCAAACCTCATTTGTTAGATGGACACATGATGGGAATGTTTGAAAATCTGATGTTTATATTAAGCAAAGTCTGTTCTTTCTTAGTTGCTGTTCACTTCCTCCTGCAGTTTGCTGTACAGTAGAATACCTGGAAATATAATTACAATCAGTTTTTATTAAAAAGTTATATGGTCACTGGTAGTACATGTCAGAAGGTGCAGTTTTATTGTTTTTCATTATGTAATTGTTTGCTTCATTGCTTTTCAGCTGGTTTTTGTTGTTGTGGGAGGTGGTAAAACTAAGGAAAACCACTTTTCTGGAGACGAAGTAGGGGCAGGCAATTGTACTCTTGCAGAATGAAACCAACTCCTTCTAGCTTTATTTGAATGAAGTGTCCAAATGAGGTACACTCTTCCTGATAAACAACTGACAGTTTGTACTTGCAGCACCTGAAAACAGCAATCTATAAGCACCAGCAACAGCTACCACTAATTAAAAAAGTTAAACTCCAACAAACAGTTCAAGAAAACAAGAATGTTAGAAGCAATGGTTGCTTCACCGCTTAGAGAAGCGCACAACTGCTTTAAAACAAATCCACAAGTCAACTTTAGTTCTTTCTTCTCCACAGGTGTTTAATACCCCTCTCAGTAATGGTGACACTCATCCAGGTGCAAAGGAACAGCAAAAACCCTTAAGGCCACACCACTGTCTGGGCAAAGCAGCTGCCCAAAGGGCTTCACATACCAATGGAGGTCTCCAAATAAGCCAGCACAGCAGGGGCTATTAAAAGTGGGTAGGTGGCAAGAGCGATTCTTAAAGTAGGCCAAACTCTTAAGGAGATTACATAGGGGAGCAGCCAGAGGGGTGAATTCCGTCTTCTTCCAGTCCTGCTTGATGGACACATTTCGAGTTATGAGAATAAAATTCAGGCATTTGAGATTTCTATCAAGAAGTATCCAATTTAAAATGCTCACAAAAGGTGGGGTCTTCTTTTCCACCGTGCATTTTTCCAGTTTCCCCTCACCCTCCAAATTCATATCGTTATCCATGCCTCTTCAAGCACTGCCATTAGATTTCATCCACAAGGGGGGAAAAGAGCAAATTTTGCATGTAAGGCCCATTCCAAAGCCCAACAGAGACTGTACAGATTCCCACTTACTTCAGTGGAACTGGTATATAGTCCATAGACTGAGTTGGGCAATACTATCACTGGTACAATTTTACTGGTTGGAGGAAAGGGCTAGATGTAGAAATCCTGCCCAGGAGATAGCTATACACATGCCTCTGAAAACCATAAAGCTGTACTCTGTATGGGGCTTCCGTCAACTGCGGAGCAGAGTGGGATTGGAGCAGTGGATGCAGACTGGCTCCACTAGCCCCCTGAGGACAGAGCATCCTTGCATAAAGTTTGGGGAGGAAGGTTTTGCTCCCTTCTTCTACCCAGAGTGGGAGAAATATTTCCCTTTGTCTTTGCTTTGCCTCTTAGGTTTCCAATCACAAGAGAAATTATTAGTTGGAAATGACAAGCCCGTGACACAGAATAGACAATAAGTGAACAGCTAATGTCACAGCTAGTTCTGAATACAAAAATTCCTCCTATTAGAGACAGGATTATTTGGTTATAGATTTTAAAAAAAATCATACTAAAACAACATAACTAAAAATACTTCTGTGATTTACTTCTGTTTAGCATTCACCCAAAGCATCACAGCATTTATTTTAACCACAGGGTAGATTCATTCATTTATCACGTTTATTCCTTTAAGCATGCCCCCAATGATCATTTTCCCAGCACTCGCCTGCTAAGATTGGTTTTAATGGAACCGGTCCGTTGTTTTATTAGGAACTCATTTTGACTAGTTTCTCTATTAAAGCAGAATTCCATAGGTGCACAGAACCCTCATTTTTCACTAGACACTTTGTTCATGCAGTTTCAAAAGGCACATGATGAACATCAGCATTCAGCTGTGCAATTAGTCATCCCAGCCTGTTCCACCGCTTTGGCTGAGGGCAACACCACCCTCCTGCACCCTATTCAGGAAGCAGACGATGAGTGCCAGTGATCTGGGATCCCCCAGTACTTCCCCACTTAGAAACCTTGCATTGATCAGAGCAGCTGTTGCTCCTTTCATAGTTACTGAACCCACCATCCCAGGTGATGAGCAAGTTTCCTCAATCTGTCCAGCCCTTGACAACCCAAGAAATGAGTGTCCAAGCTCAGAACTGAAACCCCAGGCACCTGGCATTATGTTCTAATAAGGCTGCCCCATCTCACTACACTTCTAATGCTGTAAGAAAAAAACCCCCACATTTCTATTGAATTTCTTTCTACACAAGTGCATCTCTAATGAACCCCCGTAAAAGTTAAAACTTACATTCAGTAATCATATGCAATTGAAACATCATAAAATGAAAAGTCAAGAAAGTATATGTGGGCTGCAATGACTTGTCTTATTGTATTCATTCCTTTAATAAATATATCTTAAAATAACCTTGCAGTCACACATTTGCAATATAAAAATAACTTTGGATTCAAATTATTAAATAGGTAATTTAATAGAACCAAATCTGAAATGTAGGATGCTGTGTGACTTTATGATATAAGAATATGATGATTTTAGCCAACATTATTTTTCTTTTTTGCATTATCTTTGCGTTTATAATAGTACTACATCCACATAACCTTGACACTCCAGTCACCTTAGTAACAAACAAGTGTAACATATTCATGTATAATTGAAATCCCAATTGGGTATTTGATTTAAGTAAAACAAAAAGATTTTTCTTCCTCCTACTCTGCCGCCTTTTTCTTAGTCACACACATACAGGCTGAAGTGATTTTAACAGATATATTTGTACAGGATAAAATCCACAAAGTTGAAGCTCTTAATTTTAATTTCCCACAAAATGGAAACAAATGTAACACGTTAGGAAAGCCACTATTCTAAAAAAGGAAACAAAATTACTTAAGTTCTGGCTCAACACAGCTTGTCAAATTCACACCATCAAATAAAGGGCCAAAATTTAAACCAGCAACCAAAAGCAACTGATAGAAGTCAACTGCGATCACAGGAGCACTGAGCTGGCTGCATGGAATGAGCAGAGTAGTCTATCCCCACTGCCAGCCCATGCTAGGGCTTGCTAAAGAGGAATTATTATTATTAAATTAGACCCATAGCACTAGAGGTTAGGGTGCTCTATAGATCCTGTAGATTAAATTCTTGATTGTGGGTTCGATTCCTGCTTTGCAAAACTTTTAAAATGTTATTCAGCTTAATTATTTCTAAGAAGGAGCAGAAAAAGCCCCACTGCTAGTGCCCGGGGGTGAGGAGGTCAGATCCCCACCCCTATATAGGGGGACAGGAGTGGGCAAGGGAAGTCCCAATTACAGCCTTTTAACATATGCACTTAAACAAGGCATTTTAAGCTAAGTCACCAAGGATTAATAGGAACTACCAGACAGACCAGAGCAATGGTCTATCTACCCTTGTAACCTGTATTCTAACAGTGTCCAGAATCAGATGCTTCAGAGGAAGGGATAAGAAAACCCTTTGTAGACAGCTGTTTATGAAACAACCTGCACGAAAGGGAGGATTCATCCTAACCCCTTCAGTTAGAGGTTGACTTGGTCCTGAAGCATGAGGGTTTCTATCCCTTCTAACTTTAAACAAGACTCATATTTAATGTAACTGTAGATATTGATTATCCAAATACTTCTCATCCTTTTCGTCAAGCTCATCCACTTCTTGATCTCAACAACATGCAGTGGCCAATCACAGATCCATTATGTAATGGCGGAAGGAGGGGAAGTATTTCCTTTCATCAAATAAAAAAAAAAAATCCACTATCTTAAGTTTCATTGAATGTTCCTTTGTTCTTGTGATATTAAAAAAAGATAGCTATCAGCACCCTCTTTACCTCCTCTATGCAGTTCATTACATCGTATGCCTGGATCATTGCCCTTCTTATTCACCTCCTCTCTAAAACTAAACACCCCCAAGCTTTTCAATTTCTCCTTCTGTAGAAGTCTCTGGCACCAAAAAGGACTGATCTGGAGTCTTCTGCTTCCCCCTGCCCCCGTTGTAGCTTGGATTTTTGTTTAATTTTAAGATAGGTTAATCACAAGAGACCACAGCATTCCAAGCCATACCACTGATTTATAGAATGGCATTATGGATTTTCTGTCCCATTCTTTATACATGCTAACATTTTATTTGCTTTTTTGACTGCTGTTGCTCACTGAGGAGAAATTTCCATTGAGCTGTGGCACAGTGGTACTCGGGTCTTTTTCCTCTGAGTGGTTGCAGTTCATTTAGAACCCAGCAACATCTAGGAATACTTCAAACTATTCCTTCCAGTGTGGATTACTTTGTATGTGTCAAAAGGGGAATCTCATATGACATCATGCTGTCACAATCACCTAGCTTTTCTTACGTCCCTCTGAAGTGCGATGGAATTAATCTCCCCCAAAATGTGACTACACCAGAAAATGAGAAGGGACAGGGAGTTGTGAGAGAATGGTAAGAAGTCATGGGCAGACAGCAGACAGACCCCCTAGACAAGAAGGGAAAACAATTCTGCAAGACCAAAATTGGCTTTATAGGGTGGCCTTCAAAAGGGATGATTGAGGAAGTTTTCTTGCTCAGGATAGGAAACCAGCTGTCTAACTGTGGAATCAAGGAGACCTGAGGAGTCTACAATGTTCTTCTACTAGAGGAGTAGAGCTTAAGAGCTGAGCAAATCCCGGCACTTCACTACCCTAAAGATGGGTGGTACAGAAAGAGCTAACAAAGCTAACCTATTAAACAAAAGATGTTAAAAAGAAACACAAGAGATTTTAGAAAAGTAGAGGTGAAAGTGCATATCTGATCAGCATAGTCTGATATAAAGTGGTTTTATTTTTTCTATGCATGGCACTACAGTTACATTCAGCTTAATTCTGTAGCTGCTCTGAAGTCAATCGAAGAGCCATGCAAGGAGCAACTACCAAAAACCCAAAACAACAACAACAAAAACACAGGACCTTTCTGCCAATAGAAATAAGGAATCAAAATGCAACTGGTTAAAAGTTTCTGCAACAACGTACAAGACTCCCAACATGTGGCGTGTAAGGTAGCTGTTGCCATGGTAAACATGCATGTTTAGTGAAAAGTGTTAAATCTTGTATCAGAAGTTAAAGCAGCTGCCAAGACACATTTTCACAAGTAGGAGAATTTTTGTCTTTTTAGAATGGAAGGTTTTTCAGTTGACACTGATTTTTCCTTAAAATAAAATTCCCCAGAAGGGAAGCCAATCGCACTAGAGGGAGTCCAAAAACTGAATTACTCTACTCCTTTTTTGAATCATCAACACGTTGAGTGTGTAAATGCTTTATAGTTCTTTAATAAATCAGATACTGCTATACAAAATAATATTTCAATGGCAAACTTAAATTAATGACTCCAGTAGGAGCACTCAAGGTATTTCAACTTCTAGCTACTGAAACGTCAAGGAGTAACTTTTCAAAATACTATGGGGGAGACAGGCCAATCTTACAAGAATTCTAAGTTTGACTTCCCTTGGCCAAGTTTTCACAAATGTAAGATTCAATCCTGACCTCAAATATATGACCATATGTTTGAGGCCAGGGTAGAGACCATAGACAGGCAATGTCTTTTGCTAGATTTTTGCTCACTGCTTTAAAGGCAACCTAGTATTTTTACCAAAATTCCAGGGGAAAAGTAGAGTTGATTATCACAGAAGTGACAAAAAATCCTGTGTTGCTCTGGTTAGTTTAAAACCTATTGCACTGATAATGTTCTGAATTTCTTGCAAGATTTGCAAACACACATGCATATGCACGTCAAGCTACTGATTATTCTAGGAGTAATTTCAATTCAGTTTCCTCTAGGTAAAATTTCCCCATACCCGGAAAGCAAAACACCTGATTTTCAGAGGGAGATGAATTATTTCAGAATAAGGAAACATTTTATATAATTCAGCTCTAATTTAAACCAGTTGAAATCCGCAGTAACAAAACTGATACTAATGTATCACAGCAGAGTTTGTCCCAAAATCTGAGCCAAATAGACAGAGAATGCGACCTGCTCTGATGTTCCGCGTCTGAAATTGAACACAACATGGCAGCTGCCTCATTGCTCATCTGGCATCCGGCAGCCTCCTATCCATCTAATGGGTGTACAGCATACAAAATACCACTTCCACTTACAAGGCACCATGGAGGCCTTGAAAACAAAGGGTTAGATCCTCAGCTAACATAAATCAAGGTAGCTCCATTGAAGACAGACCATCAACAGTTTACATTAGCTGAGGATCTGCCCCTTTGTTGGCAGCTATCTTCACTTTTCTACATTTTCCATCTTCAATAACCAAACACTAGCTTTCGCCTGGGTCATTGCTCCGGTGGCAAGGACTTCCCTGACACACACCCCATGGGGGTCTACTAGTGACCTCTGGTGCCCTGCCTAGGTAAAACTTGTGTTAGCTCCCTACCTTCATATCACCAACTCCTGGACCTTCTCTTCAGATCTCCTCTCCTAAAGGTTTCCTGTTCGCTTTAGCCAGCAAGACACTACTTAGCTCTTTCGCTACTGTCCAACTCTCTCTTCAATTAAACTAGACTACTACATACTAGTTTACTACTTACATCTTCAGCACACCGTCTCTGCTTTCTTTTATTTCACACAACTCAACATTTCATTTTCCTCCCTTCTTAAGTCTAGCTCTCCCTAAAGCAGTGGTTTTCAAACTTTTTTCTGGCAACCCAGTTGAAGAAAACTGTTGATGCCCACGACCCAACGGAGCTGGGAAGGAGGAGTCTGGGGTGGGCTCAGGGCTGGGGTGCAGGGGTGAGGGCTGCGGGGTGGGGTTAGGAATGAGGAGTTCAGGGTGTGGGAGGGGGCTCTGGGTGGGGCAGAGGATTGGGGTGCAGGAGGGGGTCAGGGCTCTGGGCTGCGGGTGCAGGCTCTGGGGTGGGGCCAGGGATGAGGGGTTTGGGGTGCAGGAAGGGACTCCGGGTTTGGGGGGGGGGTTCAGGGTTGTGTCACCAGCTTCCATGGGCGGCTCCAGTCAGTAGTGCAGCGTGGTGCTAAGGCAGGCTTCCTGCCTGTCCTGGCACCGCAGACCACACTGCGCGCTGGAAGCGGCCAGCAGTAGATCTGGTTCCTAGGCGGCAAGTGGCTCCGTGTGGCTCTCGCCCTGATACCAGACACCTCTGTGTTCCTGGGGAACCAGGGTGCAGTATCCAGCCAGACTCATGAAAGACACCTCCCCCCCAGCCTCTGCTTAAACCAAAACCCATCAGAAAAAGAAAACTTGCAGAGAGCAGTGAAGGGCGTTGGGAGACACACCTAGACTCCTCCTGACAAGGATGACAAGATTAAGACATCTCCATTAGCATACAGAATGGAGAGCAAAGACAACTCCCCTAGCCTCATCTGCATGAAAGATGGGACAGGAAGACATCTCAATTTACATACAGACTGGAGAACAGAGAACCACACGGAATTCTGGGACCAGAAAAAGCAGGGAAGCACTGCATCCTGGGAATCTCTGCTCCAGATGCTAATGAACCTACGCCTGCACACACACCCAGCTCAGCAGTTATCAGACCAATTCTAGTAATGAATCCTTAATTGATATCTAAATAATGAAGCAGCCTAGTTGCATTGTGAGTTCCCTGGAAGAAAACACCACCCATAGCCAAGAGTGATCAGCTCCTATTGTCTAGTCTAAAGAAAACCCTTGAGTCATCAGTTTACCTATAAACAAATCTAGTGTTCTCCCTTGAACCATTGTAATTTCTCTACAAAAATCCCTACTCACCCTCTAGTCAGGGTTCTGATGCTTAGATCCACACTATGCATCAGTTCCACTGGAATTCTATCTCCTGACTGATCGTGCTGGGGGCTCTGCCTGTCTCCAGCATTCAGAACCCTCAGCTACCACCATCATCTGGGAACCCTGACCAGTTCAAGCCTCATGGAGTGGGTGAGACACCCCCCCCTCTCTGTTTTCCTTTCTACCTTAGGTATTAACCTTTAATCATGTATGTTATGTTGGTTTAGCTCTCCTTGTATAGTTATTACTATTATTCAATAAATTAAGTTGGTTGCTTCTCTCTCTCTTGCTGAACTTTACTCATTTGTGTTTTTAGCTTCCCCCATTCGCTCTACAGCAATGCTTCTTTTACCTAAGCTAAAGATCCCTGCAGCGCCCAAAATACTGTAGGGTTTGCTCATCAAATAGGTTACTGCCAGTACAATTGTGTTGGGGGAATGGAGATAGGGATGTGCTGAATTTGGGACGCATAAGGGCAACAGCTTGAAAGTGCTGCTTCCTCCAGCCCAGTGAGTCCAGAGACATATAAGGGGTCAGCTTGACAGTGCTGATTGACCCGGTCTGCTCAGACTTGCTCTGTTAATGTACGTGTGGGTGTGTGGGTGTTCATCCGGTTCTGGAGTGGGAGTAACTCAGCCCTAGGGACTCTAGGTCCTGCAGGATAGCTCCATTGGGAGGGGACTTGCAGAAGGGAGAAGTAGAGCTCCATATGTAAACACAAGTGACACAAGCAGTACATTGACAGGATTACAGACCCCCCTTCCCCAGAGGAGTAACCCAAATAAATGAGCATACCCCAAAGTAATGGGCAAATCTGGTAACAGCTCGCAGGCACCGTTCCCCCCCACCCTAGCTCCTATTGGCCAGTTTCTAGACAATGGGAGTGCGGAGCTGGTGCTCGGAGCAGCGTGCTGAGCCGTGTGGGCCCCCCACCTAGGAGCTGGACTTGCTGCTGGCCACTTCCGGAGCACAGCGCGGTGTTGGAACAGGTAGGGACTAGTCTGCCTTAGACGGGCAGCACTACTGACAGGACTTTTAACAGCCCAGTTGGCAGTGCTGGCCAGAGCCATCGCAACCCAGTGCCTTATATTCCACGACCCAGTACTGGGTCATGACCCAGTTTGAAAGCCACTGCCCTAAGGTACTTTTTGTGGCACACTACAGGAAGAACACAGCATTAACATAGGTTGCATTGCACTGTATTCTCAGAGCGGCCATTTGCTAATGTTATACGCACAACCAAGAAAACAGGGAAAGACTATGCAGTAGTAGACCAAAAAAAGGCAGGGATCTAATGGAAAGCTTTATACCGGCCAAGACCCGAGTTAAGGGTTCTAGATTTCCCCTAAAAGTGTGGATGACATAACCAGCCACACTAGAATATAGAAATAAGCCACACACTGATGTACCAGTTATAGCTTTTTTTTTTTTTTTTGGTCTTCCTACAAGCTTATTCTTACCTTTTTAGGCTGTTAGCCATACTATGGGCTAAACTATTGATATTTAAAAAAAAGAAGAGAACATATTGACAATTAAAAACAGCTTTTACACAAGCACAATGTTTTTCTCTTTTAAAAAAATATGCATATCTGTACTACCATCATAATAACTTCTGCAGATTGACATGATATGATTGAGTATAATGGCTCCAAGGAGCCATTATGGTCGATCAGTAAATAATACACTTTTTAAATTGTCTAACTACATATTTACACTTGTCAACTTTCATACACTTCACTGACAGAACTGAAAAGAAATACTGTAAAAAAACAAACCTTAAGAACATTAAACCACAAAAACATTACACAGAAGTAATGTTAAGGTTTGACTTAAACCCACAAAAACATGGAAATTCCAGGTTAAGGCCAAATCTCTACAAATGACACCGTCTTTAACTCACTGAATGGTGCGTGAGTTTTTGTTGAAGTCTCCGAAAAGTGAGTAACTAAGCCATAAAGGTACAAAAGCCCGTGTGTTATGATGGCTGAAGACACTTCAGGTGTGCACTGAGCCACGGTGTGGAGGAGTGTTTCCAGTGCATTAAAGATCAACAATCACATTGTCTGACATGACAAATTATTCAACAGGAAAGGGGGGTTATAAGCCACAACTGAGGCTTTTTCCTGCATTTACATTCCCAACTAACTCAAAGGGAATTAGTCTTTATTCATTCCTTACTCAGGAAAAAAGTCCCTATTGATTTCATTGGGAATTTTGCCAGCATTTTTTTATTTTATTTTAATATATATAAATATAAAAATACAGAGTAAAGTCCTAAGGATTTGATCTTAAACAGGACTGTTGTAAATTATTTAAAGTAAGCCTGAAGAAAAATCTTCCCTAGCCCAAAGAGTAATTCCACATGGAAACAAATAGAAGGGCAACATGTTTTTTTAAGGGGAAAATAATGAGGTTGCGGTTTCTTTCATTCATAAATTTTGTTTTCTCCTCTTCAGCTTTAGTCATTTTTTTCCCTCAGAACAGCAGCAGTTGCGTTATTGGTTTTGTCAGCGCTTCAGTGGTAACAATACAAAGCAAAGACCTCAGACATCATTTTTGACTGCAAGAGGGTCAGATCCTGTTGCCTCTCAAGTCAATTGGGCACTGACACTTTGATCATTCAGTTATGGGGCCAGGCAAGTACCTGCTGTGAGGGTACCTCCTATACGGCTCTATGGAAATATGTTTAGAATGTGTTTTATGCTACATATGCCATGTAACATATCTCCGTAAACATTATGATCTACTGAATGTATTACTCCTATTTGCATGCATCATTTTTGTATTTGACGTTATGAATGTTGGCTGTGTAGTGGCTTGATTTCTAAATAACCTTAGTAGAGCATTTGGTCAGTTCCTGGAGAAAGGAATGTTGAAATTAAGTACCTAATCAAGAAACACTTAAAGGACAATGGATCTTGGAATGCTCCAATCCACATAAGAATTCTACTTGAGGACGTTCAAGGTAGCATGTAAACAATGGATGCTACCTGTAAAAGCTGAGTCATGCATGGACATATGACTTGCCCAGGTGACTCCTAAACTCCATCTTGGAGCTGGACTTTGCTTGCATAGGAGTGAGGAGGGGGTCTCCACCCACAAGAGAAAGTCTATTTAAACCCCTGGGAGACCCTTCCATTTGGTTTTCAGCTGGCTAAAGAAAGAGCCTCTCCACCCCCGCAGGATACCTGAAAGAAATTGGAACAAAGGACAGTGACTGCAAGGGGTGTGAGTGATTGCTGGACCCAGGCTAAAAGGAGATTAGCCCGTAAAAGGGAGCATTCTGGAACTGGTGAGGATCTTATCTGTATTCAGTTTGATTAGACATAGATTTGCGCATTTTATTTTATTTTGCTTGGTGACTTACTTTGTTCTGTCTGTTACGACTTGGAACCACTTAAATCCTACTTTCTGTATTTAATAAAATCATTTTTTAAATATTAACTATTTAGTTAGTTATTAATACCTGGGAGAGCAAACAACTGTGCATATCTCTCTATCAGAGTTATAGAGGGTGAACAATTTATGAGTTTACCCTGTATAAGCTTTATACAGGGTAAAATGGATTCATTTGGGTTTAGACCCCATTGGGAGTTGGGCATCTGAGTGTTAAAGACAGGAACACTTCTGTTAGCTGCTTTCAGGTAAACCTGCAGCTTTGGGGTAAGTAATTCAGACCCTGGGGTCTTTGGTGGAGCAGACGGGTGTGTCTGGCTCAGCAAAACAGGGTGCTGGAGTCCTGAGCTGGCAGGGAAAGCAGGGGTAGAAGTAGTCTTGGCATGCCAGGTGGCAGCTCCCAAGAGGGTTTCCGTGATCCAACCTGTCACACCTGCCTAGACAGAAAAACATCTGCCACTAACTTCATCATGAAAAGAATCAGGCTCAAAGTACATCATTCATACCAAAGGAACCCAATATGCTTCAGGGACTGCACTGTGTCTCTGAAGCATGTTATCAAAAAAGCTGAGGGGTATCTCAGTCGCAGTCTTCTCCAAGGGATCTTCCCCTCATAAGTAAGTCTAGGCAAAGATATATACTTATCTTGATCTGAGAGCTCAATCCATGAAGACCTAGAACAACAGGCCTTGGAAGCAATACTGAACGGACACATCCAAAGGGGCTGGCAGAGTGCCCACATCCATTGGACATTACCGCTTTGTTTTACATTAAAAAAAACCCTCAGCTAGTTGATGACTGCCCAACCATGCTGAACAGACATTGTCCATAACTATCTACAACAGGAATTTTCCTGGCAAACAGTCCTCAGCTAAGTTTGTTCATGCACTGAAATCATGAAAAAAAACAACAACAAAAAAGCTCTGCTGGAAAAGATTATTAATGGAGTATAAAAGGCATTTCATCTGCATATTGTCCCGCAATGGGCTTTATCGGAGTGATGGTATAATGAGACCTAAGTCTCATGTTTTCCTACTGAAGGAACCCTTCAGACCCCTTTCCAACCACATGCAGCAGAGCTAGGACTAAGGGTCTTATCCTGCATTCCTGGAAGCCAACAGCAAAACTTCCAGTAGCTTCTACTAAGAGGGTAGCCCATGATCAGCTCAGAGAACTTTCTGAAGTTTCTCACTGAGTCAAACATTCACGATTTGTTTGGCCCATGTCTGTGTATCGTAAGCCGTGGTATGACTACGTCTACCAAAGTGTGCTGCCTTTCTACCATTGCATGACTGACATATCAGGGTACAATCCAGACCAATGAGTAACTGTATCACCCTGCCCTGTAACCTGGGGTGCCCTTTACAAGCCTTGCTGCTCAGAAACACCCTCCAGCAGGCAAGTCACTCACAGCTATGTCTGTGTGTGTGCTGCAACCAGCCAGCCACACCTAGGCTCTTACCATCCTTAAAAATTACCACAGAGTGACCCCAACACACTCCTGGTCTCAGATTTCTCCCCAGAAACGTATATACTGTACTATCCAGCCCTCTCCTGGAAAGTACAAATACACCTCTACCCCAATAGAACGTGACCCAATATAACACAAATTCAAATATAACGGGGTAAAGCAGTGCTCTGGGGGGGCGGGGCTGCGCACTCCGGCGGATCAAAGCAAGTTCGATATAACGCGGTTTCACCTATAACGCGGTAAGATTTTTTGGCTCCTGAGGACAGCGTTATATCGGGGTAGAGGTGTACATTAAGTCCTTTATTTCTTTAAGGGAATAATATGCACCAGGGCTTTGGAGCAATCAAATTTTTGAATTGCTCCTCTCTGGCTCCGCTCCAGCTCCGGGCATAAAACCTACTGGTCCGCGCTCCAGCTCCGGACTCCGCTCCAAAGCCCAGATATGCACACAACTTGTTACCGTAAATGGAGTTACCCAGACACTTCAACTTGAACATACTGGATTAGATAAAACAATAAAACAAGTTTATTAACTACAAAGAGAGATTTTAAGTGAGTACAAAAAATGAGGCATAAAAGTCAGAAATGGTTATAAGAAAAATAAAAGATAAAATGCTTTTTAGTGCCTAACTCAAGAAACGATATTAGATTCAAAGCAAAGCTCTCTCACCACATGCTTACAGCCGTCTGACCAAACTCTTCAGGCCAGGACCCCTGCCCCAGAGTCCAACAGCTGCTTCCTTTGTCTTTTCAGGTGCTATGAATGCGATGGGCAGGGAGCGTAAGAGGGGTCCCTTGGGATGTTTGCCTCTTCTTTTTATAGTTACAACCCCCCTCTTGAAAAACTTCCACGAGAAAGTCTATATGGAAGGATGTTCCCTACTGGTTTTTTCTACCTGTTTGAACTTCCTTTGTCTTCCCTTCCTGCTTGATGATTCTGTTTACTACTTAAATGCAAGTTAAGCAGAGCATACATTCCTTTGTTTAGATCAGACCTGTTTGCCAACTTCTGCTTTGGCAAGGCTGTGGGGTTTAGAAAGTGTGTTAATAACATCGTACAGGGGAATCTTAACTCCACACACTGTATTGCCACACATACTTTTATCAGGATAATACTGACTAGCAAATTATGAGTTTTCAATTAATACCTTACATAACATACTTTGTACAAAGATTACAATAGTGTGTACGATGTGAAGACAGGGATAAATTCTTTCACAGTGACCTCTGTCTCTTCTGACCTGACATGGTGGTTCTTTGTCATGTGAATGTCCTGGTGGGAGCAGTTATCCATCTCTTAAGGACACCTGAATTAATATAGGCTACATAGGATAATTTTTGTCTCTTTAGAATGGAAGGTTTTGCAGTGGACACTGATTTTTTCCTAAAAGAAGTCTGTATATTTGTAAGACTCAGCTTACCGGTTGCAAACTTGGATTTTCCTGATAAATAAAGGTCAGCGGTCATGGCAGAAGTCTATTTTGATGCCCTCTCCCAGTTTAGTTTTCCTGAGATTCACTGCAGCTGCCATGGCTTATACTAAAAAAAACATCACTGGTCAAAAGAGAACTTGTAACAAATGCACATCAGAAGGGCTCATCCCTCCATCAACCAAAGGTATTTAATAAGGCTACTAAAGGCCTCTGCTTCTTGATCTTCCTAATACCGGGCAACCAAAGGGCTCACTAGACAGACGTGAGCCCCACTGAAAACGAAGAATGTTCTTGTCTCAAATGCTTAGTTGACTGATAGAACGAGGGAAAATCCTTTTCCTATTGGAGGTAGAATTCCTGGAGAGAATATAAAACGTACACCTTCTGGCAGTCTGGAAAGCGCCAAGATTACACATTCCTCAGGGCACCCACACACAGTACTGTTCGACAAGTGCCAGAAGAAAGTCAACCTGAAGGTACAAGCACATTCTCAGGACTGAGGAAAAAAAGGCAAAAAGCCTCAGGGAAGACAGATCCTTGAGAAGAGCCAGCTTCAGAGCCCAGCTGCCGTATCAGCCTCTGGCCAACAGGCATCCAGTAACTGTGAACCTCCACTCCCCCCTCTAGCTGCTGGGAGAGAGAAATAGCTTTCTGTTTTCTCTCCCATTTACAGCTTCCTGGCTGCTGATGAACGAGTAGGAGTCTGCACTTCTAACTTTCGCCCAGCCCCTTGACTGCTGGAAGAGGGTGGGAAGAAGATGTTTCTGCTATACTATTCCTTCCACGGTCTCCATTTCCTTGGACCCACCCACCCCCATGAGAAGCACCAGTGCCCCCCTCTTTAGCGGTTTATAGCTTTATCAGGCAGTCGCATGGCGTGAGATCCATTTACAGCTGTCAATGCTGCTCACAGGCACTTCTATACAGCAAAAATAAAACCAAGTCTTGTCAGTGTCATTCAGCCACCGCTTGGCAAAGCTTGAGCAGCAGTACAGCCACTGGAGCAGTTTATCTGCAGACTCAGGAACACGGCATTGCTTTATATTTGGTAACTTTTCTTCCCAGCCACAGGGGGGGCTAGAATTTCATTTTTTAAAAAGATACTTCAATTTCAGCAGGATTTATGCCTCAGGCCCCCACACTAGCAAGAGAAAGCATTTAATTTGCTACTGTAGGGTGGATTTTTCCAGCTTTGGTTTGAAACAATGAAAAATACTGGTCTTCTTTTATGTCCTGTTCCCTATATGCCGTTTCAGATAGGACAGTGCCAAGAGGAAGTAATAAAAGCGGATGGAAATAAATCAGACTAGGGTTAGTATATTTAACAAACCTGATTTCTTTCTCTAGTGTCCTAAGCTACTCCCTGGTATTTAGCATTATGAGGACAGAGAATAAATATTAGCTCTCAATTGTGTGCCTCCATACCTTCATGACTTCTATGCTTGGGTGGGGACTACTCTCCATCAATCAGAATGAAGGCCTCTCTGAACCCTCCAGAATGCAGAGGCTTTCAATATCTTTGCATTTTAACCCAAGATTCCAAGGACTTTATGTATTGCATCCTTTAGCAGACAGCAGATTTTCTATGTTGAATAAAACATCTTGTCACTTCCGATATATAATTTCAGTTATGAAATTAACACAGAAAACACATAAACATTCTGATTCTAATACGTTATTGTTTTATTTAAAAAGTTTTCATATATACACTATAAGTAAATACAAAAGTTTATAATGGTACATGAGTTTTACTTTGCCAGTTCCATTTTGGCCACGATTCAGCAAGGTACTTTGGCATACGCCTACCTTTAAACATTTGTAATCCCACTGATTTATGGAATTACTCATGTGCTTAAAATGTAAGCACATACTTGCATAGCTTGCTGAACTGGGGTCTTTGCTAGGGGCCATACAATTAAAACCCTCTCACCATTTACAATCTACTACCTTCACAGGCAGATGTGTGCATAAAATAATTCCGTTAGCAGGCTCATAGGAAGAATGGAAAACATCTACATCAAAGCAGATTTAACTGGGAAACTATTGTAAGAAAATAAATACAGTCACAACAAAGTTAGGTCTCGTTCTATTCCACTATCAAAAATCTATATTCAGTTTTATAAATATAAAGCACTGAGATATACCATGAATTCAGCTAATAAGAAGGTTTACGACAGATCTTTCATTTTAAGCGTGAAAAGATTTCTGTACTTAAAAGGCTCAAAATTCCCCTTTCTTCTCAGGATGAGAAATGCCCCTTGACGCCCCATCACCTCCAGGACATAGCCACAGTGGAAATAATTTTCACAACTAATTTGTATATGAAGTAACATGGTTAACATTATCCAATGAATTTAGATCCACCTACACAGTATAAATATATTTAGATAAACTGTCACCTTCAGCAGAATTCATTAAAATAATGTTATATCTTCTTTGTTAAACGTAATTTTTTTAATTGAAATTTAATCTTACCATATTATTTGGTAGATTTTTAATTGACATTTGTAGTAATTAATTGGTAAGCATTACAGCTTTGTCTGAAGAATTTAAAACTAAATTTGACAGAGAGATTGGCTAGCCACTGCTGTGAGGTGCCTGCTGGGAGCACTTCATCATGCGCCGAGCCCCTCCTGCTGATCATAGGTGGGGGACGATGGTCTCTCTTACAGTCATGAATTACATTACTAATATTTCATTACCACCACGCAAATGTCATGTTAATTTCTGATCATCATCAAGTCAGACAATGGTTTCCACACTGGCAATGAGCCAATTAGCTCTGTGGAAAAATATTCAGGCAATTATATAACTTAAATTAGGTTAAGGACTCAGGAGAAAGCAAAATAAACGCTTTGAAAATACTTCGGAGATAAAATGTAAGTTGACACTGTCTTCGTGTGCTATAGTCGATGTTATACAATCTGATAGGCAGCTGCCAACATTCATAACTGTTTATTAAATCTAGCTTCTCTTTATGGTGGCATCTAAGATCTGTATTTTTACCAATATTAGGTTCATTGTGTTATGAAAAAGACCAAAATACTTAGGATCATCCACACCAGCTTATAAAACATATTATGGAGTATATTAAATTGTTAAAATTACTTTTTCCCCCCCAAGTAGAAAAGTTTCCTGGCTAGAAAGTTTGTTTTGCTCAAAGTGTTTAAGCCACTGATGTTTCACAGTAGTAAGGGAGACAGCACTTTTGTCCTAGCAGTATCTGCTGTTAAGACCTAGCCCAATAGCTGACTAGTTGTCCCCCATACTCTGATGCAAAAGAACCAAGTTGAACTTCTGGTCTTGGGGCTGAATCCCAAGCTCAGTTCCATGGGTATATGCTAGTACAACTCCAGTGACTTCAGTAAATGTACTCCTGATAGATACACTAGTGTGAATATGACCAGAAACAGAGCTATGATTCCTTGCTTCCCTGCCATCAAAGGAGCATTGTAAACAACATAAACCCCTACAGATAACTAAGGGTAGGTCTACACTTACCTCCGGGTCCGGCGGTAAGCAATCGATCTTCTGGGATCGATTTATTGCGTCTTGTCTAGACGCAATAAATCAATCCCGGATCGATCCCGGAAGTGCTCGCCGTCGATGCCAGTACTCCAGCTCGGCGAGAGGAGTACGCGGCATCGACAGGGGAGCCTCCCTGCCGCGTCTGGACCCACGGTAAGTTCGAACTAAGGTACTTCGAATTCAGCTACGTTATTAACGTATTTGCATACCTTAGTTCGAAGTGGGGGATTAGTGTGGACCAGGCCTAAGAACCAAGTGATGTCCCATCTAGACTTCCTCTTTTGGAATAATGGCAGCTGTAATGTAGATTACAGCACCCCTTCCTACATGGGGGGGCGGGGAGGTCTGCTCGGAATGCTCATAAAACACAGTAACTCTCTAAAGGACGCTAAGTAGCTGAAAAGAAAAGTAGCAGTTTTATAACTCTCCAATTAGCTTGGGGTTCAGACCACTGAACTGCATGGGTGAAGCTGTGCGAAATCTTGTTGAAAATCCAGACTTTAAGCACCAAACCATTATTTTGATTTGTTCTGTTCTTAAGTCAATTTATTGGGCAAGCATGGTTATCTCCAATTTAAAAAAAACGTATACAGCACCAATTTCTTGACTTTAAAAATTGGTAACGATGAGCAATTTGTTTAAACCTTTACCGTCCCTTTTGGTTTCATTTTCTTACGCGTTGCAATGAAGCAATTCACTGTTCTGGCTGCTTGCCCCAGATGACCTTTGCCTGCCATAAAATAGTACACAAGTAGATGCTAGGCTTTAAAAAGAAGAACTCTTTTCTTCCAAAGGCTCTAAGTATTCAGTCAACACAATTAGCAGGAATCACATTTTGTTACTCAATAAGCTGGAAAGTTCTAAAATCTACAGGGTGTGAATGAATTCCTGACATCATCACGAAGGCTTAACGGGGCGGGGGGGGGGGAGGAGTAATAATATTTAAAGGTGGATCTTACTGCAACAGGGGAAAGGACTGCTCCTCAGAGCTGTCCTCTAGCGGCTGATGAACAGGAAGATGGAAAAAGCAAGTCACCCTTACACCAGCCAGGCAACTTTCCACCCTTAGAGAGAATTCTGGGAAAGGTGTTAATAATACATTGATGTAATGATGCAACTAGAAGCTAGAAACAAGATAAGGCTTAAAATAAGTGTGTCAGCACCATTTCTGGCAAACTGTTCCTTGCCAATGGTTGCTCAGAAATGCCTGGCTCATTTTATGTTGTTATTTTGCAGGGGTTTTTTTTTGTTTTTTTTTTTAAAGTGTTTAGGGAGCTGATTCTGTTCAGAGATCTTAAGGCTATTGTGTGACCCGAAATTTTAAAGGAGGACTAAAAGCAGCCAGATTTACAAGATATATGGACATGCCTCTCTTTGTTCAGTCCAGTGTTTGGAGAGAATTAATCATCCTGAATTTTTTAATACTGAAGCTACTGAGAGAACTGGTTTCTAGAACACTTCTTCTCTACTCGGGATACTAGTTAACCACAGGTTTTCACTTTCATAATTCAACCTATTCTCTCAAGGATACATTTTAAAGTCTCTCCGTTCTTCTGGGTGTTATTTCTAAGAACAGACACAGAGTCCCATTACAGGTAATGCCACAGGGTTATCATAATAGCATATGCTCTTGCACTTAGCCTATGCCATGCTCAGAGAGGCCTAGATCTTTATTAAAGTCTTTCACAGCAGGACTCAGACTCCACAAATTCTATATTTATGGTTATTATAGGAGATTTAAGTAAATACAGAAGGAGAGCTTTACGAAGGGAAAGAATATCTTCCATATACCTATACAAATTTTCTATGCCTGCTTTATTGGAAACTAAATTAATTAGCTAGCACCATCACTAAAGTCAAAAGACCAGTTTGCTATGGAGCACTGAGAATTTTCTTGCCCAGCTAGACATCACTGGAGAAATCTGGAATTGCTCCCCATTTTAGGATCTCAGTCACATTAGAAAGGTTGGTAATTCATATATGAAGGAACTGGTAGAAATCTCTCTCACACACACACACATACTTTGAGATGCCATATGGGATTATTCAACGGTTTACTACACCAGTCGGTAAAAATTGAGCAGTTATTATAATCTTTGCTAAATGACATGGTAATTATGCTACCTCTGGGGGGGCTGGGGGGGGGGAGGGAAAGAAGCACAGAACCTTAAAAAAAAAAACCACACAATTCACTCATGTGTGAATTTCTGTGTTTTTATAATCTTTGAATTGAAATGGGTTTCCTAATACACAGAGGGATATTATTAAACATGTGCCAGAAACCCAAATTTATTTTCAAGAAACAATTTATAGCCCCATCTTCAATGCAAATTAATTACTCATATTTCCTGCTTTTAAAAGCCTCCTTATTCATATCCTTTAATTTTCTTGCAAATAAAATGATTCCTGTTTTCCTGACTTTTTGTCCCCCCCCCCTCCCGCCCAGTTCATAAGTAAAAGGCGGGACATGGGACGGGAGTAAAGAGAAAAGGGATGTGCCAGGTGAGTGATCTCCGTTTGTTAGTGACTTTGCTCTGCACGCTGGTGGAGCTGCGGGGAGGAATTCAAAGTACTAGCTCCAATACTCCTTCGGCACCAACTGCAAGCCAATTCACAGAGTGGAACTGACAGCCCAGTCCCAAAAGGGGCCTAACCGGATTACTCCACATCTACCGGTAAGGGGTCACAATGGGGACTGCATATGGACAACAACAGGGGCAAATGGCAACCTTTCATTAATAGAGAAACAGGCACACCCCCACCCACCAGTTGACTTGGCTGGATCATGCACATCAGTAGAGAAACCAAGCTTGGTATCTAGGGTTTCACCTTGAACAATGGGAAACTTTGCGCTACGGGATGCCAAGCTAACAAGGCAGGCATATGTGATAAGACAGCACTCGTGTGTACCAGTGATACCATTTTGTCACTGGGATAGAAGCAAGGCAAAACAGTGATAGCTAATTGTTTTCTGGTTATGGCTCCTTTGGAAGCAAAGCAAGACCGATGCCATGGAAAAAGGCCTCTACGTATCCATATTTAATTGTGACGTGCAGTGCCTGCAAAGCCTTGCTTAGACCATGCCTGTTTATACCACAAAATGCCAACCCCACCACCAAACATCTCTAACATCTTGCATTTTCATGTAAGCTTTGGAGTTTTTTTCTATTATTAAATCAGATTCTTATATAATATTATACAGCAGAAAACTAGTGACATATTTTTAAGCACAAACAATACTAAAAAAACAAAAGCATACCAAGTAACAAGCGGGGGGAAAAAAAACAACTACAGACTTGGGTTAGTTGACTCACCAGTTTTACTTGTGGGCATTACACATATTCACTCATGGCTCAGGGCAAATCTGGCAAGGGATCAAAACCCCTACCATGGGAACCATGTTCGGAAGCTGGAATCACTCAGAAAGTGGCTCTCAGGAGATTGACTGAAAGACAAAAACATGTTTTAAAACTTCACTTAGCTAGAACTAAGCCCAAGCCCACCACTTCCCTGAACTTGAAAACAAAGAGGAAAGTATAAATGCTGGAGGTGGGGAAAAACCCCTATTGAAATATTCTTGCAATAAATCAAATGTTATTTTGTCATATAAAGATTTTTTTTTTTTTTTTGCTATAAATAAAATTGAAACTTAAGGCAGGAAGACAGCGTTTTTAAAAGGTGCTATTATTTCAAGTATCTAATTTGCTCTGCTGATTTATAAGTTTATGTTCATTTTCAATACCAAAATTAGTCAACACCCTAGCAGATACTCTGTTAGAAAACAGAGTGCTGTTTCAGGACTTTAAGAGATTTTAACCTACTTCTGCACTATCAAAATGAAACAGGGTCATTAAGTTTGTCAGATGTTTATCCTCCCTTTGCTCACTTCATCCTGACAAAACCTTAACAAAACAAAATCTCTCTTTAGCAATCATCTTTCTTCTAAGGAAAAACATGTAAAAAACTGTTTGATACTGGGGGGAGGGAGGGGAGGAGGGAAGAAGAGAGGTAAAACTTGCACACGGTATATTTCAGCAGTTAAGAAAGTACAAATTTGTTTTTTCCCCCTGCTAATAGTAACATATTTGAGTTTAGGCTTAGCTCTAAGGATGCTGTTTATTAGTAAAATGACTGTTTAGTTAGTGTGTAGAATAAAGTTACTTTGAAACCACTTTAGATCATCTTCATTAACAAAGCGTCTCATCCAGGCTGGGTAAAACCCTACTGTCCTGGAGCCTGGTCCAAAGAGAAGCATTATCTGGGTCTCATGCATATAATTAATTGCTGTCCTGAATTAATCACATGCTTAAATCCCATTGGCTTCAATGGAACTTAAGCACCCGCCTATATGCTATGTAGAAATAAGGTGTAAATTGTTAACAGTACGGGCAGTTAATCTTTGGAACAAATTTACCATAGGTTGTGGCGGATTCTCCATCACTGGCAATTTTTAAATCAAGGCTGGACTTTTTCTAAAAAAGATCTGCTCTAGGAATTATTTTGGGGACATTCTATTGCCTGTGTTATACAGGTCAGATCAGATGACCACAATGATCCCTTCTGGCCTTGGAATGCATGAATCTATTATTATTTTTCCTGAATCAGGGCCTGGGCAAGTGAGAGTGACAGCTTTACGGGTCCAACCGGTAAAACTAGGTGAGTGACATCAGACACAGCAGAACTGACCTGCCAGCCAGAGGAAGGGGGTCTGAGGGACTGAATGGACTAGGGGGAGAGAATTCTGCTTTATGTGATGCATGTAGTGCCTCACAGAGACATGCCCACCTGACATGGCTATCATCATCCATTTCCACCTTTGACCCCTGCACTAGAGCTGCATTCCCTGGGCAGTATTGGATGTTGCTTGGGCAGCAGCATGACCCCAGCTTTCAAATATTCATGTGTTTAATTATTTTGGCAGGCTACCAAATTTTTCTTCTCTCCAACTTGAAGAGCTCTGTGTAAGCTCGAAAGCTTGTCTCTTTCGCCAACAGAAGTTGGTCCAATAAAAAAAAACATTACCTCAAACTCTTTGTCTCTCAAATATCTTGGGACCAACAAGGCTACAACTACACTCCAAACCAAGTTTTCCTGAGGCACGCTGATATAAAAACTCTCAGACAATACCTGAATGGAATATCATGGGACAAAGAAAAGGTACTTCCCTAACCAAAGGGATTTCTCCTTTCCCTGCTGCAAAAAGTATTAGAGCTTCCATTTCTCATACAAAATGCATGGAAGCAGAAAACGTGTTACATTGTCCAGAAAAGCTCCTATTACTAGATTGCTCTGGATAACACGAGTAAACCCAAAAGTTTGTTCGCAACCACTTACACTAAACAGAGACTCAGAAATACTCTGCATTACCTGCAGGCCAAAAGTGACCTTAATCTTTGATCAAGCTATATTTTTTTATATATATTTTCAAGGTTTAAGGAAGTATTTCAGAAATGCATAGGAAAGTTAGGTTTATTACTGAGCCTGTTGGATACACTCACAGGTCTGTAGTTGAGCTAGAGCTTACATGCACTGTGTTTGTGCAGGATCTCTCAGGCTCCTGTTACTGTAATAGTTGAGCATCTCACAACCTCCAGTGTATTTTATCCCCTCCAACACCTCTGAAGCAGGAAAGTGCTATTATCCCCATTATACAGACAGGGAACCAAGGCATAGAGAGTTAGCTAAGTAACCTGCCCAATGTCACAAGAAGCCTGGAGTGGATCAGGGACTTGAACTCCTATCTCCCAAGTTCTAGGCTAGTGCCCTAAACCATCAGATCATCGCTCTACTGCAGAGCCCACGTCTAGAGACAGAATCCAAGGGGTCTCATATTTGCCACCTAAGACCTGAAATCTGGGACAGTGGCTGGTTTCATAAGGTTATTTTTATTTTCCTTTAGGAGCATGGGGATCTATATAGACGAGAACACAACAGAACCAGTGAAAATGGACTGGTCAAATGGTGCGCAGGCCAAGATCCTCGGATTATTGTGCACTGCATTGGCCACAACCTTGAACCTACCAAAAATTAACTTCAGAGGCTTAGAATTTATTTTTAAACACATTTTGAAAATGTGACAATTTATGTCCCAAGAGACATTAAGCTCTTGCTGGGGCTTTAGAAGAAAATGCAAGTCATTTCAGAAGGTCTCCCACACATACATTAAGCTGGGAGTCAGACCAGAACCCTGGAGGTAATCATGCTCGTTCATTGTTTTCACTGTGGTAACTCCAAGAGGCCTCAACCAGGTTGGGACCATTCAGCACTAGGTATTGCACAAACATATGAAGCAGACTTTTGAAAACCTCACCCCGTAGTAAACAGTCTCTGCTCAAAGAGCTTGCCTTCTGAAAAAAGGCATGACAGGTTGGGAGAGGATGTAACAGTAATCCTTGCCCCCACTGAAGTCAATGAGCGGTGACTTCACTGAGGCTAGGATTTCACACAGAATGTTTTGGAATGTGTGCACCATTCATAGATGTTCTAAGCCAATCAGCAGCAGCAGTCACAGTAAATCGCAACAAGCTACCTGCCCAGCGGCGAGCAGAAGTCACTATTCTGTGCGCATCACAGCAGAGTGGAGCTTTAAGGAAGGATATGAACGAGGAAAAGGCTGATAGCAGGGAGAGCCCCTCCTCACCCCCATGCTTGTGGAGCCGCCTGGGATGGTGTTTGTGGGAGAAACAGACAACTGGGCAACCATGGCTAGCACAGCAGGGTGATCAAAATCACCACCAGTATATGCCTGCCTCCTGTTTGGAAAATGTGGCAAAGCCACCAGATCACCTGCTTTTCAGAATATTGCTCCTGAGGAAAAGACTCTTCTCGTTATGTTCCAGTGGCAGCTGCTGGTGCACACGCGATCCTATCTCCCCCACCCCAGCTGGATTTTCACTAAAATCAGCTTTTGCTCAAAAAAAGCCTGAAACTATATTTGACGTTAAGTTTCTATATCCCGATTAAAGGTGGGGCTTTAATCCTTTTTATGCTCCATTACCTGTTAAAGTGCATCAAACGCAATGAAACCGCATTAGACTATTTTATCCAATGATTTTTCTCTCAGCCACACCAGGCGCGCGCACACACACAATTTTGTAGCAATTTTCAATGTATCCCTCCAAATAAATAAGTGTGTATGTGTGTACACAATTTTTTTAAAATCAGTTTTAAATTACAATAAGTCATCTTTCCACCAATTAAGCTGTGAATATATCCCATTCTCAGCCTTTAGCAAGAAGTACAATAAATTAAAACATTAAAGTATTTCAAAGAAGATACTGGAAGTGTTGAAACATTAATTGTGCCATATACAATCTGTTGTCACTGGAATTTAAAAAACGGTCATTACCACCCTGGGTACCATTGGAAAAAAGATTAAAACCCATCACCCTTTCCTATTTACATATTAAAATATAGGCATTCCTGATAGTTAATACCCAGCTTGCTGACTTGTGAATCTGTTTAAAACAATACAGTGTCCGTAAAATGCATAGTCCAAAACTGGGATCTGTCCTTACAAATAATTACTGCATTCAAACAGGTTACAAGCAGAGATAATATCTACACCATTTTCTTGTTTGTTTATCTTCCCCCTTCAGCAATCCCCACTTTGCACAAGTGTCTAGAGGGAACATGGATGGAGCAGCTGCAAGTTCCCCAAGGCCAAAGCCTAACAATCAGGCTGTTTACCAAACATCACCATCCAGCAGCAAAATAAAGAGAATATTATTTGCATTTTAAAAAGTGCTTGTTTCTCAACAAGTTAATAAATGTGTAAATTAAAAAAGAACCCCACTAATTCAGCACTGATACCTGTTCATACCGGACACTGGTATGATATCCCGACCAGTGGGGGACCTGTGTCACCCCTGCCCCGTAACCTGGGGTGTCTTGAAATGCTTTGCTGTTATAGTCTCCAACCTGGACTGTTCACAAACAGTCACCAGCATGGAGTTTGTGTAACTGCAGCCTGCCAGCCACACCTCAGCTCCCACCGCCCTTGGCTATACTGCAGGGTGACCTCAATACTGCAGGGTGACCCCTGGGACTTTCCCCAGAAATATACTGTTTTGCACTGCCCAGCCATCTCCTGGATAGTTCAAATACATTAAGGCTGTTATTCCTTTAAGGGAATAATAAACACTAGCTTGTTATTCTAAACAAAGTTATCCAGACACCTTCCTTTAAGCAAACTGAATTAGAGAATAAACGTGTTTTGTTTTAACTACAAAAACAGATTAGGTGAGTACAAGTAATGAGACACAAAAGTCAGAAATGGTTACAAGAAAAATAAAGACAAGACATTTCCTGATACCTAACTTTACAAACCATACTAGATTTAAGCAAAATTTCTCACCACATGCTCCCAGCAAGATTACGGACCGAACTCTTCAGGTCACACCCTCCACCCCAAGTCTGATGGCCATTTCCTTTGTCTTTTCAGTTGCAGAGAATGCAATGGGGAGGGAGAGATAGGGACTGACCCTTAGGATGTTTGTCCCTCCTTTTTACAGTTGTAGTCCCTCTCTTGAAAAACATTTCAAACTGAGAACCATGAGTGTCTGCTTGGAAGGATGTTCCCCGGTGTTTTTGTGTTTTTTTCCACCTGTTTGAGTTTCCTTTGTTTTCCCTTCCTGCTTGATGACTCTGTTTACAGCTTAAATGCAAATTAAGGCAAGCACACATTTCTTTGTTTAGAACAGACCTATTTGCCGACTTCTGTTTGACCAGAGCTGTGGGGTTTGGAACACGTATTAATAACACCGTACAGGAGAATCTTATCACTTCACATACAATGTTGCCACACATATTTTACCCAGGACAGTCCTGACCAGGAAATTATGAGTTTTCAAAGGATACCTTACAAGGCATATCTTGTACAAAGCTTATTACAGTAGTGTGTAGGATGTGAACCTGGGTATATTCCATCACAACTGGATTGCAGTGCTTCGGTTTCCTGATAAATCATTAGATTCTTTAAACACAGTCATAAGATATGCATGCACTAATATAATGCTAACCAGCTTTCTGTTTACAAATTGCTGATCTAGGCAACAGTGCTCAAAACAGCCTTTCAATTCTTATATGGATTGTTTCCAGAGGAAATTTTACAACAGGCCGGAAGATTTGTCATCAGCACCCCCGAGCAATCAGCTAGGATCTACCTCAACTTTTTGATGCCAACTCAAGAATAATCCATATAGCTTTGATTTGCAATTAGAACAGAGTTCCTCACAACCGAGGCTATCACCAGAAGCATGCCATGTGGCTTGCACAGATGTTTCTATTATTTCTGGGTCCCATAAGGCCGAGTGCCTATGTGTTAAAAACAGGTTATGGCATGTAATAGGAAGAAGCACGCTTCATTTTGCCCACTGCCTCCCTCCCCTATACACACGTCTTTAATTCACTCAACTGATTTCCCGCCTTCCCCCCCCCCCCCCGCTTTTTTTTTTTTTTTTTTGCAAATGCTATATAAAGTATCAAAATAGGACAGAGGTAGGGACAGTTTCTCTACCTTCACCGGAATTTTCAGAAGCACTCAGCACCAGCAACACAAAACAGATTTTCAAGTATGCTTAGTTCTCATGTCGGCACTAAAAGAGTGGCCCATAGGATGTTAGGTTCTTTTGAAAACCTAGCATTGAGTATCACAATGGGTATCACTTACCCTTATTGAGGTGGCCAAGTGGGAGCCGATTTTTCCCCTCCAAGTTTAGCCCTAATTGTGGGTGCTAAGCACTTTGAGGAGCTTGGAGCTAGATTTTTCCCCCCCCAAAACATTTGGCCCTAAATGCTATACAAACATGGGGCCTGATTTCCACATGCGCTCAGCACCCAGAGGAACAACTGAAGTAGTAGGACCCTAACCTTTGAAAAATCAAGCCCATGATGACCATAAAGCAATAATCCTTTCAATGAGACAACCCAGCAACACAAAGGCAGTAACTACATGAAGCTCTGCATATGAGCTACTTTTCTTGCTCTCCTTTTCATTCTTAATTTGGATTACTCATTTTAGTTTTATCCTCAGTTAGAAAGGTGTCTAACTGAACAAATGGCTAAGATTTCAAGATGGCTACCATAAGAGACATGGTGGAAAAAGGCAGCTACTAAATCTACGACTACTTAAAACTTCTGAGATTTTAAAGGATACCAGACATAAGCTAAAAATTGTGGCATGTGTGGCAATATTGGCATTTTATGCAGATTTTAACCTCTTATTTTTTTAATAATAGAACCGGAGTTCCAGATGTTGAGGGTTGGAAAGTAAAAAGTGCCTTAGCTGTATAAACACTGAGAGGTGAGATGAAAAATTCTGTTGAAATATAATGATTCTTATACATTCAAAACGAGACATGCATGCACACTCTTTAGGCATGGTGAGGTATATAAATTCACCATTTCAACAGGGGACATGTTAAAGAGGAAATTCTCGAGAACACTCTTTCCCCCTCACCCAGTGGAAGAAGTTACGCTTCTCTTCATTTTTGAAAGCAGAACAGTGGTCATAAAAGGCGCAGTGCAGTCCACCCAGCAGACTGAAGTTAAATCAGCACTCCTACCACTCAGTTACTACATATTGTATCTGACAGCCTTGTCTACAGGATGCTGCAGAAGAAGCCTATACCTAGTGGGTTTTACTGCAGCTACCTGTTATTCCATTTTCCTATCTCCATCACTGCTTTTGTGTGTGTGTGTGTGTGTGTGTGTGTGTGTGTGTGTGTGTGTGTGTGTGTGTAATTGCCATTCAAAGTTGGTTGAGTCCTGTGTCTTCTGTGGAAAAAATACTGTGGGTATAGTTAAAAGACACAAACTCTTCCAACACCATCAGCACTCCTCAGCTATATATAGCCATAAATGAACACTAGATAGTCATGGATATATTAATTCGTTCCCTTTTTGATGGTGGGTCTTGATGAAGAGGGTACTCTGGCATCAGGAACTGAACTGATACAATCAGGTCAATTCATATGAGCTAGCAAACAGATGGATCATTCTGCTCACTACTGTAAAAGACAAAGAAAAAAAAAAACAGTTCCGAACTAAAGAGCTAGAATGACATTATGATCCCTAAACTCTGGGACTTGGACCATCTCTTGGTTGTGTTTGTTTTGGGCACTGAACCATAGGGCCCCAGTTCATTATGGGGGGCTCCCAGGCATGACTTTAACACAAACGATTAACAGTAAACACTGATCTGTTCCAGAAATGAACTTGGGGCGCAAGGCTCTGGATCCCTTCCCCAGACTCCCATGCAATTCAGCACCCCTCCAACAAGAGTATGAATCATTCTTCTCCCCAGGCCCGCAGCACCTCATTGTCTCATCACATGCAAACCATGGACCTCTCAGTTGTGTTTTATATATTTGCATGTGTGTCATCCTGCCCCTTCATATCACTTCTGCTCCTCTTTTTCCCACTGAAGATGGTCCCTGATGGAGGGCATGCACACTCAGCACCAGTATTTGTCAAGCAGTCTAGTCACTGGACCAGGTCCCCAGCTGATTTAAATTCACCGAAGTCAACAAAGCTAAACAGAGTTACACCAGCTGAGGATCTGGCCCACTTTTCCCCTCTCATTTTTAATTGAGCCTTGCTTAACAAACAGACTGACCCAAAACAGTGCTTCAAAAACATCCCTACACATTAGGACAGGATGTGGTAGGAAGGGGTTGTAATTCAAAATCCAAACCAGGGATCTAAATTTTGCAAATGGTTCTTATTCTTATATTGATCCAACCACCACTACCACCACCACCACCTGGAGTGTCTGAAAGCTGGCCCCAAACCTAAGTTTTCTGGCCTAAACTCATCCTTGAATCAAAAACACACACAAAAAAATCAATTTTTTTGAGAAATGATAAACTGGCTTCACCTGTTGGAATGTGTACCAAGTGTTCTGAGCAGCATCTCAGATGTGCTATAGAAAACATAGGAAATCCCACAGTATCCTGCAGAATTCCACCAGCTGCATCATGGGAATGCAATCCTTCCCAGCCTAACGTTCAAGGACAGTAGCAAGTGTTTTGATTTCGATAACAAGAGAAAGAATAATCAATAGCATATCTCACTAGTTGCACAGTCAAAACTCACAGACTTAGTGACACAAATACAGTATGACTGGGCCTGTCTGCTACCAGGCACAAAAGCACTATCTAGTGGTTAAAATCAGAGCCCCCACTCATAAATGCATCCGTTTTTAAGAAAAAAATTGAACACATCTTTAAATCCCATTGAACTCAATGGACTGATTTGGAGACAGTCTGTAACTCTGAGTTCTATGCCCCACACTGCCACACAGCCTTGGACCAAAATTTTTAAAAGTATACACTAACTCGGGGTATCACAAGTTTTGTGAGACCAACTTTTTACACACCTATCACAATTTTCAGAGATGCTGACTACCTGCAGCTCCCACTGACTTCGGCTAGAAAGATGGGTGAGCAGTACCTTGGGGGGGGAGGGAGGGGGGAAATCAGGCTCAGGATGTCTCAGGTGAACTTAAAAACTTAAAAGTGAAAGCTATTTCGCTGTGTGTTGACAGACTTACAAAAATTTTACTATTCTGGTTGAGAGGAGTGCAACATTATTGTAAATTAGGGGCACATTCTGAAGTAGTGTTTGGAAGACATTCAGTAAAAGGTCATTACCTTCGGTGCACAAATCCGCTTAGTACCATGAAAACGGGCCCTTAGATACACATCTTAGCAAGCCAAACTATCTTCGGAAACAAGTAAAATGACATTTAAAAAAAAAAAAAAAAAAAACCACTTATAAACAGGTTACCTTTATGACTAAAACATTTCACTTATCCCGTCAGCTCCCTTTTTATTGTTACAGTAAGACCTTTTGTGGCAGGTTTTCAATTTCTTATCCTTTTAATCTATATTGTGCTGCAATCTTAGTCACTTGTCACTGGTTCTAAAAAAGACTGTGACAACAGCCATGCCACCAAAGGCTAACCTCCAGAACTGCCAGCATTCCAGTGCAAGATGCAAGCAAGCCACTTCCCTATAGTTTTCCTTATCTCCCAAGAAAGCCATCCAAACAGAACCTCTGTCTCCCAAGTGATTTTCAGTCTTTCCAGTACAAACAAGTAGTAAACCAAACCTTTTAACAAGAGAGATGTCTACACGTCAGCACATGAGCTGATATTAGTAATAGCAGCCAATGAATTACACTTTATATTTGCAACACTGCACAAGGGAAATGAAGAGCCATAGACTATTTTTGTGTCGAGTTCGGGCAACTCTACTGAATAATCTACTAATTCAGTACAAGGATGGAATCTCTTGCATCTGGATTCCACAATCTTTACAAGGTTGAAATTTATTCTTTACATTTAGTAAATAGAAAAACAAAAAACACAAATAAAACTAAACTAAATCCTAATGAGAGATTATTTTTGACTAATTCCACATATAAAGCAACACAGCACAAAATCCATTTTAACACTTTGAAAACACTAAGTTTATTTCATGTTTGGAAAGAACATTACAGATTTTTTTCAGAACTTCCAACCATCTTGCCTTGAAGGAATTGCGGGGCATGGGGGGAATATAATGTACAGCACTTTCTTTTGACTGTTGAATAAGGAGAAATACTTCAATATCTAAATTAAATCAAATGGAGTAGACCAAATAAGCCTACAAGACATAGTGCATGATGCAACAGAGACTTAAAATTCTTATCTATTGAGCACTTCAGCTAAAAGGCTGATGTTTTATGTTCCCCTGCAGTGCACGGGGATCCTGCTGGTTTGGCCAGACTATGAAAATAAGCTTCAAATGACCAAATGCAACTGCAACTTTAAAAGTAGGAACCAAACCAGACACAACAAACCACAGAACAGTCAGCCTAACTTGTCATAATTCATGTGTGTGGAATTCAACTGTAACAGCATTTACTGAGTGCTAAATTTCCACCCCTGGCACATTCCATGAAGAAATGTCAAATTTTGAAAAGTTGCTGATAAGACACTCCTGATTACAAGTCATGTCATTAATCAAAAAATATTTATCCCAACATGCAAACAGCTTTGTCTGTGCCATGTAAGGCTAGGTAAGTAATGCAAGATGTAGTGTATAAAAAAAAAAAAAAAAAACCTAAGAAAGTGTGTGTATGTGCTATTCATAGGAGTATAGCTAGATATATGAAGTTCTGTAAGGTTACTAAACTCCAAAGTTGTAAATTCTTTAAGTGCAATTGATTTTTAAAATACTGGAGAGAACTTAGTAAGTCAACATACACAGCTCTGTCTGGCTTCCTTACATGCTGGTCTTAAATATGGTAAGTGTCCAGGCGCATTGGTTATTTAAAAAATAAATAAATAAAATAAAATAAAATTTAAAAAAAGACAATCGCCAAGCCTCCATTAGACTTCACTTTGTATTCTATACAATAGTATCTGTGGCACAAGGAGTTGGATTGTTTGTGTGTGTTAAAATCCACCCCAGAGTGGAGAACCAAGTCAATGTACAAATATTTTAAGGTGGCAGAGCAGTACACTGGACAGATCACTGGACAGTGAATCAAAGAGCTGGAAATAGAATCCAGGTATCGTTGTTGATTCTGAGTGACCTTAGGCAAGAAAATCAACCAACCTCTCTCTGCCTACATTTACCCATCTATGACAATGGGGACACGACTACCTAGCATAGTTGTAAAGCATTTGCAATCTGCAGATGAAAAGCACTGTATAAATGCCGAGTATTATTATTATTATTATTATACTTCAGATGACATTAATATGAATTTCTTACACATAAGTATTCACATAAAAACCTGAGTTCAGTACTATAAACAATATATTTATTATATATTATTTTGTGTGTTTTGAGCACCATTTTATAAGTCCCATTAAAAAGAACAGTTATTGTAAAGCTGCACTGACAGAAGCCCCTAGTGTAAATGCAGTTACCCTGGCAAAACTATGCTTTTGCTGATATTGCTTATTCCCCTACCCCCTGACCAAAATAAACGATACCAGCAAAAGCACAGTTTTGCCAGTGTAACTGCATTTACACTAGGGGCTTCTGTCAGTGCAGCTATGTCAGTCAGGCATCACACCTCTTCATGAGCCTGGATTGACATAACTATGCTGGCAGAAATCTGTAGTGGAGACGTGGCCTTAAAACACTAAAATGTGCTGTGCGACAGTATTGTCAATAATGAGATATGTGAGTAGCTGTAGTTAACGGAGTTAAATGGGAGTGGTACCATTCTCAAACTTGTATCCAAATACCTCTTGTGCAACAGCCTCCTTTGTCAATTGAATTTTTATCATTTCCTCAGTATTTAGCTTTCCCACAACTGTCTATTTCATTTTTATTGTTCAATTCACCTGCCCTATATGTAGCATATTCTGCCCAGAGAGACAAACCACATAATATCTCTATTTCCTCAGAGGAAAATGTCTGTAATCATCATCATTGTATTGTATTTGGAGGTCAAATTTCAAATTGCATTTTATTTTGCTAGTTATTTTTTCCCAAGTCTTACATGCTATAAAAAAGGTTTCCTAAAGAAAAACAATATCCCTTTATACTGGATTATATGAAATTCACATTTCCTTTTGACCACTTTTCTCATGGATTAAAAAAGGGAAAAAAAGGAAAAGAAAAGAAGGAAACAGAGACATTCTGCCATTAAATACTGCAGAGCTGGTGAGGGACTGAAATTGGGATAACAGCATCGGGACTTCTTCTGAGGTACCCAGCATTCGATACAGACATATGAAGGAGAATCCCTGTAACACTTCCATCACATCCAGTCAATGTTAACTGTAACCTTGTGGACAAAATGCTATTATCCTCAAGGAAGAGAGCAGAAGGAGAAATGTATATTAAAAACAGTGAACATATAGGCTGGAATTTTGTAAATCAACGGGAGTTGAATGAGAATCCCAGTCACAAGGCCAAGACTACATGGTAGAAGACTATAAAATAGGCCTAATCCAGCACCCACCGACACTAGTTGGAGTTTCCTCCCATGGACTTCACCTGGAAAAAAAGACCAGACCACATTATGAAGAGAAGCTGCTCAAGTGCTGCAAGTAGCAATAGTAAAAATAAATAAAATTGAAATGTGTTTACAAGAAGAGATAAAAAAGGTGCCAGCCCACAAGAACGACATAAGGACAATGATTTTAAAAACCAAGCAATTATTTTTAAGTTAAAGTGATTTAAAACAAACCAACTAACCAACCACACACTACAGCCCACCCAATTATCAGGGCTTCCCCCCCTCCTATTTTAAAATCAAACAAGAAGTGGACTAACCAGATTAATAAATCCAGGGTGCCAATCCAAATGCCAAATTTCACCGCGTGTTAATTCAGTTATAAACGCCTTGGAAAAATGGGGTTTCCTAAATTCCAAGTGGCATCTGTAGCATTTGAAGATACTCCAATAATAATTGGAATGCTTATTGCAAAGAAGGCGGAAGCTGCTACTACACAAGCCAAAGATTGGTACGCCCAAAGGGGGGGGGGGGGGAGGAAATGAAAGATTTAAAGAAAATCCCACACAGTAGACCAGATTCTATTCTCAGTTACACAAATGTAGCTCTAAACCACCTGCTGTCCAGAGGCGCTGTGCACCACTGGCTCCCATTGACTTTAGATGGGTTGCTAGAGCTCAGCACCTCTTAATATCCAGAGTGAGTGAGTGAAAACAGAATCAGGCCCAACATGCCTGCAAGTCACAATTCCATACAGACTCACAGCATCACAGATAGTGCACTAACATAATGTCTTAAAATGATGGAAATGCTGTCTAGTCATCTGAGACACCAGTGAAGTAAGTAACAATGCAAAATGTATTTGTCTACAATTGCCTGGGGGTCTCATGGGTTTAGCAACCAAAGTGGCATAAGGATTATATTATCAAGTAGTATCCCATACCACTTTATTAACTGTCAGTGAAATGTCTATTGTACTGTCAGGGAAATATCTTTTTAAAGCGACAAATGGAGATACTTGACCAATCCAGTCTCACTACCAGTCCAGTTATTCCCCAATAATAAACTGTTCTGCAAATAATTAACTTAACTGGGGACATTATGGTATGGAAACATCATCAAGAGACCCTCTTGTTCTCTCTCTTCCTTCTAAATATAAATCTCATGGAAATATCAGAAGAGGAGGTAAAGCCATCCAGATTCTTGAAGCTGGTATGTGCAGAGAAGTTAACTTCAAAATGTGCGTTAAACCATCCAAGCACTTTTCACACCTCCCCCTTTCTGTTCCTACTCCAATACGCCTATCGTTCTCTATTCCAACACTTCTTTCGCTACCTACACACTGAAATAATGCTGCAAACATTTATTTTTTGAAAACGTATAGCATTAAGAAGGGGCGTTTTGTGCTTTTTAAGGCAACAGTGTCTCCAGAGGGCACCCCCCGTTGTTGGAGAAAAAAAATCACTTGGGCCTTAATCTCATCTTTTATCCACTTAAGAACCAGATTATTACCTAATAAAACTTCTCTGCAAAGCTATTAAAAATTAAAGGGACATTTCCCTTCCTACATAATGGTTTGTCACACAGAAGATGTGCCAATCCAGACCGGTGAGATTTATGGTACCTGCCCTTTTTTGTGACCATTGGGCAGAAGTTTAGGGTTTGAACACAACTACCATGCCTCCCCAACATGATATTGTGCCTTCAGGTCCCCAGCTCTTATTTTTTCAGTGAGATGCAAATGAAGTGTGGCAAGCAGCTGAGCAAGTGAAGCCTTCCTACTGTCCTACAGGAAACACAGGGAAGATTCCCAGTAGCTGATATGATTCAGCACTAGTGGTGGGTAAAGGACAAACTAGATTACAGCAACATTCAGAACGCCGTCCAAAATCCACATCCAAAGAGACTTCTGCTAACATATGGTGGAAGTATGACTTTCTGCAAATATCCGCCGCAGAAGCCAATTTCTCTCCTCCACCCAAGATGTGTCCAATATCTCCAGTGGAATGAGCTTTTAAAAGTATTACTCGAGGTAGGCATCAGCCATGATACACATTCTAATCCATCTAGTTAATGATAAATCTGTCATCCAGTTACATGGTTCAAACCCTTCAAAGAAATTAAATCCACCTATACGGACTCCTCACTGACTGGTATCCTGCCCATCACTTTGAATATGGGGGCTGTTTTTCTGGCTTATCAACAACTTCTGCATTCCCTCTGCTGGAAAGACACTACACTGCAGCATCAATAGAAAGACATATCCAAAGCAGAATTATACTGTACTGGAAAACATCATTTGGAAAGAACGTGTTAGCAACTTGAATCCAAATACAAAATGCAATTAAAGGTCATAATTTGCATAACTACATCTCATGGTAAAAAGACAGCTCAATCTTGCCAGGCGCCAAGCACTTCTGAACGTTGCTGAGTGCCCTCAATTCTCATTTACTTTAACGGGAGTTTCAGCAATACCTTGCAGGCCCAGGTCTTCAAGGCACTTGGATACCATGGCAATGGGTACAGTGTAAGGAGATCACGGATAAATCCTCCTTGCCACAAGACCACCACTTACAGAGGGACAGACCCCCTTAATGGATGGTAGGGACTATTATGAGAAATTAAAATTACTAGCAAGAAATAAGGAGTTTCCCTTTCTTATGATCCATCCACTGATTTCAGCAATGAAGGAATCCAAGAGTAGCAAGTAATTGCCAGTAATAAAGAGAACGCAATACAGAAAAATAATAAGAAATCAGCTTCAATGCCCTAATTATAAACAATTTTTTCTTCTTTGGTTAAGTCAGATCAAGAGCAGACTGAAGGATCCTGTGGCCAAAAGTTGAATCTTTCACGGACTGTACATTGATCTCCTAAAGCTTAGAAGACCAGAGGGTGCTTTAAATGGAGCTCTCTCCATCCAGGACATGGTATGATCCATACCCCTGTGCCACTGAGGCATGCCACATCATCCTTGAGGAGGAATATTGTTGGAAGACATGAGAAATGACTTTAATCACTGCAAAACAGGAGGCTTGGAAGTATTAAATACTCACTTGTGTGTTCCCCATGAGATAACAGAACATCCAACTTCTGCTGCTCTACAACAGGCTGGCTAGCCAGACTGACATCCAGACTATGTAATGACTCTTCCAGAGGATATTTGGGGTGGGAGCAAAAGGCTCAATTAGAGCCTGAATTTTGATCCCTGGGCTCTCAGTCTTGGAGGAATTGGGAACAGCTGAACTGATGAGCTAGATCTAAGGTTCTCTATGGAATCTCTCTTTCAGAGTCAGAATCATTCTTGGAATGGAGTACCAAGCAGACCTGGAGGAGGGCTAAGGGTGCTGCATCAAAGCCAGGGCAGCACACTGCCAGTGGTACTGACCTCAAAATCCGTTTTACAAAATCCTTCAGAGCTCCCACGCCATCTACTAAAATTGGGTCTTAATGGAATACATCCCTATCCTGACTAATTGCCAGAAAAGGAAGGTGCATATTAAAGACTGCTGACATCTTACCTGCTTTGTCCCACTGCACCTGAGTTAGTTTGGATGAAGATCCAATAATAGACCTTTTATATTCCAGTGCATCCACCCTGAGTCCAGGATAATTTTCTCGCAGCTCAATATGAGAAGAGTGAAGCTTCTTTCTCCTGCTTCATTTTAAAAGGGATCCTTTTGGACCACTGGGGTAATGCATTCCTCAGTCCACAAAGGGGAACAATCCAGGCTGATTAGATCTTTAAAGCCATTACTGGGGGTGGATGGGGAGGCGGGAAAAAAAAAAAAAAAATCTTTCCACCCACTCACATTCCCCCCTTTATGAATTTAAGATTTCCATAGAGGAAGGAGAGATCCATGCTCAGGAAAAGATATATTTTTGCCACATGGTGTACAGAAACATGTGGAATTCCTGAAAGAAAGGCAACCCAGACTTCCTGGAGTTTCTTGGGCAGGAAGGCTCTCTTGGACAAAAGATTCCTCAAAGGGGCATGGGTCTGCCAGTATGCAAGGGGGGTGGAAGTTGCAATGAGAGCATGCCATCTATCCACCAAGACTAAGAAAGCATCCAGGGACCAGCAAAGAGGTGTTTCTCAGTAAGGTGAGGGGGTCCAATTTTTAGGTAAGTAGATTTGAGAGGTGGCCTGCTACAGGGGAAGGGATCAGAGTCCTTGTATGACTCCACAGGGCTACTGAAGTCAAGAACTACCACAATGTTTTCCCTTGGGCAGCCCATCTGGGGACCTCACCAAGCTCCAACATTCAGTATCCCACACCATCTTTTGTGGGGAAAGGATGTCTGACAAGGATTCCCAAACTCCCTGGCCTGAGGGGCACCGGGTAGGGAGGGAAGGCACTTGGGGCAAAAAAAGGACTCCACCACTGATGCAGATCACACTGATCTGCAGCATGGGCATCTCCTGACCTATGTGGTGAAAGTCACTGCTGAGGACCACCATGCTAGCAAAACTGGACAATTGGGACAGGTAATACATAGAGGGCCAGCCTCAGGAGCAAGAGAACAGTGGGTCTTGGCCACTGCTAGCAGCAGGGGAAGGAGAGACTGCTGTGTAAGCAACACCCCACTTTGGAAAAGAAAGAGGATAGCTGCACACATAGAGGTCTTCTACGCCCTGATCTCTAGGAGAGGATCCAGGCCAAAGAAAGGAGTGACAAGTATACACAGCTGTGGCTGACCCTACAATAATACCCATCTCCAGCACCACCGAGCAAAGCCAACAGGTGACCACTGTTTAGCAGTTACCAACTTCAAAACTATAAAAGAAAGTTTTCAATGGCCTTCCATGCTAAAGTCATAGGATCAGCTGTTTAAAACGCTTCCAATAAATAAATAAATAAATAAACCTTAAAATGTTCTTGCAGCGGAAAGAGTCACTGTTTTTTCCATGTGTGCTATATAATTTTTCCTGTATCACTCATCTCTTGCTTACTCAGTTTACTATAGTTGGCCTCTCCCATAAGTATATTAGCTTTGTTTGCTTAAAAATATATCAATCCAAATGCTTTATGCATCACCACCACTGGCCTGCTTAAAGAACTGAAACCAAAATATTTCCAATATGATGCAATGCAGAGAGATGTCAGCATTTTCTTTCTTTTCTTTTTTTTAAGAGCAAAGATGACCTACAAGGCTAGAACATGCATAAAAAAGTGTTTTGACTAGTGAGTTTAGTAAACACAACATGAAAAGAGGGAGTAATACATACAAACAATATCAAGGCTTCATTTTTACAATCTGGCTATTTCACCACACACAGGAAAATATTGTTCACCTACAAATATGATACACCACCACCACTGGCACGGTCACGAACATGCTAAATATTATGAATAAATACAGGACACACAGACTACTTGAAGGTTAAAAGATCATCAGCAAGTAGGTTAATCAACTCAAAACTTGGATCGATATGTAGAACTGCCTAAAACAAAAATTAAAGAGTTCCCCATTTTAAAGTGACCTAATAAAACTGACCCAAGTTCAAGTTCTCAAGAGACTCTGGGCAATGAATGTTCTTGGTCTATACAACGTACCATCTATCTATCTATGCAAGTTAAAATTAACTTCCCTGACAATGCAAATACATTAAAAAAAATACCTAAGTCAATTAAGACAAGTGTTTAAAGGCATGAGTAGTAATTACAAATGTATTATTCATACCTAATTTACAGGATGAACTTCTTTCAGTAAAATATTAAACTGTTTACATGCAGTCAGGAAGACAAATTTCCAAACCCTTCATGTTCCACTATAAAGCAATGCCTATTGCTATGCAACAGCATCTGGTAGACTTACAGTGTACACTATGTAGTAATCAGAAAATGTTTGACCTCCGATATCTACTTGACCCCACAGAAATGCAGACTTGCTTGCTATAAAATCCTAAACAATAGGCCAGACAAGGTCACAGGGTCAAAACAAGTATTAACAGGTCATTGTGCAACCCACTTGGGAGCAATTACTTCTGGTCACGGCTAAGTGGACACTTGATTGAATACCACTAAGACAGCTCACATCCCACAGATAACAATCCTCACAGCGATTAAGAATTAAAGCCCCCATGATTCAGCCTTTATTACTCAAATGAACCTAACTATTCCATAAAAAACTCTTGGTATATGCATGATGCAAGGTCTAAATTGAAATGCCACCTCATTAAACAATAATATCTAATTTTATCTAAATGAATTTTCATGAAAGTACGCCATACAGCTGAGGAATTTTTAAAATGAATTATCACAAGTAATACATAATTTCACCAAAACTGCTGTAGGGGAAAAAAAATTAGCTCTGGGGATGAAAGGGAAACATCAATGTTGAATGAAAATTGTATTTCTCTCCGACTGCAGATAGGGTTAAGAAGGGGAGTAAAGGCTTCAACCAGACAATAGAGATGGATTTTTATCAAATCTATGTTTTTAATGTTATGGCAGGTACATCTGCCCTAATCTGTCAAACAGTAAACATATAAAACGTTTGCCATATATCACTGTACACACAGGACATCAAAGGTTATTTCCACAGGCCCATTCAGAAACCCCTAATTATTGGGGGTTTATAGCTTGGCTGTTAAAACAAACAAACAAACAAAAAACACCCACCACTCTGGATTTTGACTTGCCATCCGTTGTCTTAGCTGAGACAGTTTCTCACACAAACACACACATACCCTGAGAGGAATGGGGGTTGGGGACTGCTCTTTTTATATATATAAAGTCATTCATTATTTTATCAAGAGTACAAAAAGATATGAAAAGTATGACAGAGGCAGCTGATTGCAAGTGGGAGTTTTTCGTCAGAAATTGGGAGAGGGGGCAGAAAACTATCAAAGTAGAATCAATTTTTGGTATATTATTTTATGAACCTGGGGACAGGGTAACAGGAATTCATTTGGCGCTAGGATAAAAAATGATGATCGTGGCCACTTTTCAAAGATGGTCTCAACCTCATTTCTAACCTTTACATGTCCAAGTAATTCACACATGAAACTTTTCACAGCCAGTTCCCTTTTCCTGTACATACACCCCCTCAGAATTTTGATTAACATCTATTTACCTCTACCATTTACACAAACATAAGCTGTGTCTTCAGTGGGGAAAAAGTGTGTACTTAATGTGGAGTTAACACTATCAAGGTCAAATCACAGTAAAGAGAAAGCAGTTGGTAGTTTTCACATGAAATAGCAAGGTCAAGTTAAAAGATTTGGCTTCCCCAGAGCAAGTACAGTTCAAGACAATGGGGGAGCCTATTAATTATTTGTATTAGCACACCTTCTCCTCCCCTCTCACCCTCCCGGAAGACAATACCTCAGAAATGATTACAGAACTGCATATGTGCGAACTTGGATGTGCAGAATTATGCTTGAATGTTCAGAGGCCATTTTAAAAAAAAGTTGCCCCATAAAAAAAGTTTAAACTGCTTCTCTCACCATTGAGACACACACACACACACACACACACTTATGGTGCATTTTTGGTGCTCTTAGTAATTCAGAACAGTTGGGGTGGGGGTGAATACTGAAATTCTTTAGGCCTTGAATCCACATCCATCAAGAAATATTTGTGTACAAACAGTAGTTATTGCTGTGTTAGTATTAGTACCAAGGTATCGGACTAGTATAAGTAAAATTAAGTCAGAAGGATTTGTGTTCACCTTTCTGCATACCAGCATATGAGGAAAAAGATTGAAAAGCATACGACCAGCCAGTTTTATTTTTATTGTTCTTGTTCCTAGAGGCTGTCTCCGGTGAGTGACTGACACTGAGATGCACAAGTGGAAGGGCTTGGTGCCTCAGTTCTCCATCTGTAAAAAGGGGATAAATAGGACTTCCCTACCTTGCAGGGGTGTTGTGACAGTAAATACATTAAAGATTATCAGGTGCTCAGATACTACAGTGCTAGGGTCCAAACAAGTATGAGGGAGATACTGTGCTAGGTATTGTAAAAACACAGAAAGTTACAGTCCCTGCTCCAAAGAGCTTACAATGTAAAAAAATAAGATGTAACAGGTGGATGAGAAGTCAAAATAAAAGGGATGTATGCAATTGTCAGCCAGTCAGGAGTAGTAATCACAACTTGCCTAGCTCTTATCAAGCTGCAGCTTCCTGTATGCATTACCGCAGAGGTGAGTTCTGAGGAGCATAAAGTGAGTGGCTTTACGAATCTTGACTGAGAGCTTCTCCCCACCCCCCACAACAAGCGTAAAGGGAAGAGCATGAAAGTGCTTGTCAGAGTTGTGGACAATCAAGGCTGGCAGCAAAAGTGGGCATCGAATCTGGAGATAAGATAATAAGGCAGATAAAGCCCTTCTCAATTTAGCTTGATCTGACGTAAAGACAAGCAGTTTGTGTATGGTTCAGTGAAGGAGTTAATAGAGGGACTTAGAAGTGGTGACGAGGAAGGATAACAATAGTAGCAGCAACATTTTAAACGGCCCTTGGCAAGGGGATGAAGTGAGCAGAGGTTGAAGGCATATGATCAAGGCTAGAGAGAAGGAGATTGCCATATTCAACGTGCAACACAATCAGAGGTTTAAAGAAGTTTTGTTAGGAAGAAAGGTCAGATCCTTTGCTATGCATCATATTCTACAATTCTTATTCAGTCCTTACCCAAGTAAAACTCACTGGAATTGAGGAAGGCTAGCCAAGATTTAGCCCTCCATTTCTTTCCAATATGACTTTTGTGAGGTTCTTTAACCTCTGGCTATACCACATAAGATACAGTCAAAGCCTGAGTCATTACAGTCCACCAGGCCAAAAATCTACTAAATGGCTAAATGCCCATTTTGGCTTGTCTTATTTTGAGTGGGAATTTATCAGATACATAGGAACAGTTATGGTATGTTATAATATTGGGTAAATAATGCACAGTCCAACTTAACAGTGGTACATGTTTACAACAGAAGCGTCAGCCAGTGGTGTAAAATATACTTGAACACACAACATAGTTTCAGAGAAAAAATAATGGAACACTTCACATTTATTCAACCACACAGTTCACACTAGAGGTACTATGTTGACCCATTTAACAAGAAACAGATCCAATGGAGAGTAAGTAGATAGAAAGGGAGAGATTTACATTGAACAGAAGTACTTAACATGGTGCAGCAAACGCCGCCAAAAGTTATTACGACGCCTGCTCCTTGGACTATATGGAGTGGAGTCTAGAGGCATGTAGATAAGAATTTGTACAACAGAGAGGAATAGTTCTGGGTAACTTGTGTATAATGTGGAGTTCCACTTGCCAACTGACACAGGGCAATTTTGTTTGTTTGACGGGAAAATAATTTGACACTAATGAAAACATCAATTATACCCATCGTGGTAATGGGTTGGCAAGTAAAAGGTTTATCCTTGGGCTGGCACAATTGTCATGAAAAGTTACAAGGCTGCAATATAAATACACACACATACTTTCCTTACTTTTCCCCATGAACAATTTTCTACACTTTGAGACCAATAAAAAAAAATCCAAACACCAAAGTCTCAGAACTAATTCAATCAATCAATGGCACTGAGAACTTCAAAGATTAATGTTCTACCTTAGGCAGTATGGGAGAGTCACAATGGCATGTGCTAAGGAGGATATGACTATGGATTTACGGGCTTTTGTTAGTTTGTGTCACATCCGTTGTGAGCGAGAGACAAGTAAGAATGCTCAACTTCACCATTTTTTTTAATTAATCTTAAAGTTGAAATATTCTCAACTCTGCTTTCTCCTACTGAAATTGTTAGCTTCGGCTCCATCCCTGATGCACTTGCTCTCTGACCATCCTGCTGTGGCCATCTCTATGTGTGCGTTTGTTCCGCAGAGTGACACACACAGCGTCCTAGACAGTTCTATAGTCTCAGAGACCCCACAAGTGTTTATAAATAGAGAGGGATCCAAGCAATAGAATCAAGACTTCTCCAAAGTTCAGGAGTGTGGCGTTTGGTTCCAGCAAGGACCCATCTTTATTTGTCAAGAATTATCAGTGAACTAGCCTACCTGAAAACCATCTTGATACCTAGTTTTTCCCTGTACCCAGCTCTTTGATTTGTAGTACTCTGCTCTTCTATGTTGCCTTTCAGCCAGGGCTCTGAAAGCATTTAATAGGCATTAAGCAAGCAGCACAACATCCTTGAGTAAGGTACTGCTTCGCTCACCACTAAAACGCAGCTGCCTCTGGGGTGGAACAAGAAATATTATTTTAAAGTAGCATACAGCAACACAGTTGTTTAGGGCATGCATTTAGACCAGAATACACTGACAATAACCAACAAACTTTAGAAAATCCACATAGAAAAAAAACTGGCCTAAATATTAAATGTGTGCATCCTATTTTAATCTGTGCACACAAGTCAGGTTTTACATGGACAGATAGTTATGTGCTTGTACCAACCCACAAAAACATGAAGGTAGATGTGCCCTATATCTGTTCAACAATGTAGCTTTACAACCCCCAACTGTGGATGCAGAATGTTCATAACTTTATAGTTTGTCTTGGTAATTGCTTTGACAGTAGGGATGGACTGATTTTAACTATATCTGTGTCTAAACAGTGTATAGACCAGCCCTAAGTCAGATGTGCATTTACTTTTATTTATGCATGTCCATTTGAAAAGTTGATCTATTGTCGCTTTTAAGCTGAATTCACGTAACTTTCTCTTATTTCTCATATTTCTTAACAGACTCTCTAAGTTCTACTTATTATCAAATATTCAGGTGGCTAACTGGGCCTTCCTCCCCCACCCTTTTAACACTCTCCGAGAGAGCACACATTACACAGCTGAAGTGAGAAAGATATAATCACTTAGGCTTTGTCTTCACTATCAAAGCCATGGCTTTTTACCTCAGGGTATAACTAACATATACAAGCTATCCTGAGGTTAAAAAAAAAAGGGGGGGGGGAGGAGAGAGAGATAAGTCATTTCAGTTTTACCAGGCCATAAATTCATCAAGATCATCCCTATACCCCCGCCTGAGGTTGGACCTCATCTAGTTTACCCAGTTCACCTCATCTAGTCTGACCTCCTGCATGACGCAGGCCACAGAATCTCACCCACTCACTCCTGTATCAAACCCCTAACCTATGTCTGAGCTACTGAAGTCCTCAAATCATGGTTTAAAGACTTCAAGGTGCAGAGAATCCTGCAGCAAGTGACCCGCACCCCATGCTGCAGAGGAAGGTTAAAAAAAACCCCAGAGCCTCTGCCAATCTGCCCTGGAGGAAAATTCCTTCCCAACCCCAAATATGGCAATCAGCTAAACCCTGAGCATGTGGGCAAGACTCACCAGCCAGACACCCAGGAAAGAATTCTCTGTAGTAACTCAGATCCCACCCCATTTAATATCCCATCACAGGCCATTGGGCATATTTACCGCTAATAGTCAAAGACCAATTAATTGCCAAAAATCGGCTATCCCATCATACCACCCCCTCCATAAACTTATCAAGCTTAGTCTTGAAGCCAGATAGGTCTTTTGCCCCCACTGCTCCCCTTGGAAGGCTGTTCCAGAACTTCACTCCTCTGATGGTTAGAAACCTTCGTCTAATTTCAAGTCTAAACTTCCTCATGGCCAGTTTATATCCATTTGTTCTTGTGTCCACATTGGTACTGAGCTTAAATAATTCCTCTCCCTCCCTGGTATTTATTCCTCTGATATCTTTATAGAGAACAATCGTATCTCCCCTCAGCCTTCTTTTGGTTAGGCTAAACAAGCCAAGTTCTGAGTCTCCTTTCATAAGACAGGTTTTCCATTCCTCAGATTGTCCTAGTAGCCAGTCTCTCTGTACCTGTTCCAGTTTGAATTCATCCTTCTTAAACACAGGAAACCAGAACTGCACACAGTATTCCAGATGAGGTCTCACCAGTGCCTTGTACAACGGTACTAACACCTCCTTATCTCTACTGGAAATACCTCGCCTGAGGCATCCCAAGACCGCATTAGCTTTTTTCATGGCCATATCACATTGGCGGCTCATAGTCATTCTGTGATCAACCAACACGCCGAAGTCCTTCTTCTCCTCTGTTATTCCAACTGATGCGTCCCCAGCTTATAACAAAAATTCTTGTAATTAATCCCTAAAGGCATGACCTTGCACTTTTCACTATTAAATTTCATCCTACTACTATTACTCAAGTTTACAAGGTCATCCAGGTCTTCCTGTATCATATTCCGGTCTCTCTCTGTATTGGCAATACCTCCCAGCTTTGTGTCATCCACAAACTTTATTGGCACATTCCCACTTTTTGTGCCAAGGTCAGTAATAAAAAGATTAAATAAGATTGGTTCCAAAATCGATTTCTGAGGAACTCCACTAGGTAACCTTCCTCCAGCCTGACAGTTCACCTTTCAGTACGACCCGTTGTAATCTCCCCTTTAACCCGTTCCTTATCCATCTTTCAATTTTCATACTGATCCCCATCTTTTCCAATTTAGCTAATAATTCCCCATGTAGAATCGTAATAAAATGCCTTACTGAAATTGAGGTAAATTAGATCCACTGTGTTTCCTTTGTCTAAAAAAATCTGTTACCTTCTCAAAGAAGGAGATCAGGTTGGTTTGGCACAATCTACCTTTTGTAAAACCATGTTGTATTTTGTCCCAATTACCATTGACCTCAATGTCCTTAACTGCTCATGTGCAATAGTTAACCTAAGGTAACATTAAAAACACACACCCACACACACACACACACACACTCCCTTTTTTAGCAGAAACAACAAGGCCTTAGCCTGGCCTGTGGTACCAAAGCAGGAGTCTCAACTTGAAGCCTGGACTTCGGCTACTAGCAGACAGGGCTTTGCAAAAGTAACTGCAGATTTACCAGGGACACTTCACAACTGCCCTTACCTTCTAGGTGATTTGTTTAACAGTTGTACAATCATTTAAAAAAGGGAGCTACCCACCCATCCATCCTCTTAGCTGGTGATAAGAAATCACATTGGGATTGCTACAAGGAAAAGGAAATTGGGAAATTAAAAGGAAATGGCTGGGATAGATAAAATCCCCGATTTGATCTAGTTAAGCAGGACAGTTCTATTTCAGGAACAGATGGGAAGAAAACACTCTTGATGGTTAAATTAGAAGAGGTAGGGGATGAGACTAAAAGGACAAGATGTATGTTAAATGACTGACTCAGTGTGGGATCTTTTAGCATCCTGAGTCAACAGTGGATAAAGCTACCACTCACTGGCTCTACCAACAAATTATGAAGGGACATTATTACCTGAAAACCTTTAAGTGGTTTAAGGTTGGAACTTAAGAAACTAGTTGGAGTGGCAGGTGAAAGTGAAAGCTCCACTGATGAGTCACGAGGGGGGCTCAGATAAGCTTTGCCACCATTACCGTATTTCTGAGTGCAGACGTCCCATCCTTGTAGGATTTTTAAGGGAAAGGAGCATCTTCACAATGGAAAGAGCTAGACATTTTCAGTAACTGAAAATTTGGCTTCTATTTTATAATAAAACAAAGTAATCTAAGATAAGTTAGATCTGCATTTAGGGAAAGTTTCCACTGATCTGGTGTAATGAGCTATTGGCCATCCAAGAAAAAACGTCCAGAAAAGAGAGTGACTCAAAAATAAAGCCACACCTTGAATACCTGTCTTACTTGATTTACTTAAAAGCCCCTATTACTAGCTAGAAAGCCTTGGAAGTCAGACAGTTCTCAGACACTGGAAAGATTTTTCATAAGCTGAGGTGTGGAAGACAAAGGTTGGGAGATTTTATTTTTAAAGTCACATGTAAATTGGAGCAGATTCCCTGAAGATAGGAAGTCTGACGGCAGGCCTACAAAAACAACCTTGTTTCTTATTTACCCCATCCTCTTGTGCCAAGAGATACTCCTGAACCACGTCTCACCTTTTCTGTGTTCCAGTCTCAGATGCAACAGGCGGGGGGGCAAGATGGAGAGCTCTTTTCTTTTCTTTTTTTCCCCCTTTTAAACTTAGAGTTGGCAGGATAAGGAAAAGGAGTTTTCTGCTGCACATCTTCCAATACCTCCCTGCAGAAGCCGCCTTCCATTTTGGTGCAGGGAAGTACACAAGCTGCCTGGGGCAACTTTTGAATTTATACTGGACACTCGTGATAGAAGTCATCATTATTTTTATATGCAACTAGCTGGAAAAAAAAACCGCTCCTCCTGTGCTATACGAAAACAACTTCTTAATGAAGCAGATATCATCAGATCAAAGCTGTATTATGCCCAAGAATGAAATGTTCTACAATTAGCTGGTATTTGACAGCTTTTATGGGTTTCTTTTACAACTGTTTCCAGGTCTTTTCTTCCTTTAAGTCTATTTTTAAAAATAAAGTGTTAGGGTGAAGCCAAAAGATATTTTGTGCACACGTATCTACTTGCATGAACATAAGAGTCATTTTGGTTTCAAATAACTGGTATGAACTCCTGCATTTACACTGTAGCTGTTGGCTTATGTAATTATTTATTTAATGTGTTTAAGGGGTGGGAGGAGACAAGGAGGTGGGTGGTAGAATTTTGAGCCTGCCTCCTGGGAAACCAACTGCAGAAGTCACATTTGAGATTTCCACCTCCTAGGCCAGTGGGAGGAAGTCTCTAGGGACTGGGAGAATGAGAGCTGCACAATTCCCTATTAGTACTCTACTTGCCATCTGATCATCATCAGAATCCAGGACGCTAAAAAGGGAAAGGCTTAAATATTAGTTCACTAGATCAGTGTAACAGGCCGGCAGAGCATGCATGCACACACACAGCGGGTTAGGTAGGGTACAAAACTCAAATCGTGGGGCTCTTCATACTTAATTTTAAGATGACTAACATAAAATTTAGCAGGCCATTTCTATGGATTTTGCCTGCAAGAACTCTTGCTTCACTTCCTTCTGGTTCTGACAGACACAAATCCCTTTTGTACTTTGGGATCAGTTAATGAGACCTATCTGATCGGACTTCCAGCAGGAATTAGAATAGTTCTGCAACTCTAGAGAGCCTGCCACAGCTATCTAGCCTCTGCCCTAAAGTATCACCTATCCTGGATGAGGAGAGCAAGAGATGGCCTAATACCAAAGAAAACATGCTGATGCCTTACTTTGAAGGCTAAGCAAATGGCCAGTAGTGGAAAAAATAAAAAATAAACGCAAGAGGGTGTGATTTGATCAGGGATTTCAAGAAGGCCCTTGGTGCTACATTCAGATTCAATGAGAGAAGAAAATCTTTTACCTTGATTTGGCCCAGGGTATCAGCTTCCAATGACAGGAGACAAAGACATCATCTTTAGAGTGTGTTTCTGATAGACTGCAGAACCCAAAACACCAGAACGGTTTCCAGCACACAAACATTTTTGTCAATTAACCCCATAGGGAGGATGCAAAATACTGGCCTGGGAAGCTATTCAAACAGGAAACGGAAGCTGCACAATGGGTTTTCAATTCAGGATGGGATGGTGCATTCCCCAATTATTTGCCCAAACAGGAAAATAAATATAAAAATGGTGGGTGGGTGGGGGTGTGTGTGTGTGTGTGTGTGTGTGTGTGTGTGTGTGTGTGTGTGTGTGTGTGTGTGTGTGTGTGTGTGTGTGTGTGTGTGTGTGTGTGTGTGTGTGTGTGTGTGTGTGTGTTGGGGGTGGGGGGAGGGGGAGACTTTTTGGAAAGGGATATGGTTCTCTGCCAGTCCAATGGAGGAAAAAGTAGGGCTTCCATCAATCTCAGGTTCTAGCCAGAAAGGTAAGGGCTCCTTTCACCCCCAAGGGCCTGAACTTTCTTCAGCTGGAAATTGCAATGGGACTAGCAGTGAGCTATGGAGAATGCTCTTCCAGCCTACAGATCCATCTCTTTTCAAAGTATCTTCCCTGCTGCTGATTTTTCTTCCCACCTCTAGGTGCATGCTACCGACTGGGCACACGACTGTTCCCTTCACCTGGTCCAATATGTTTCTGTTGTCCAATTGACTACCAGACTGCTTGCAAACAAACAAGAGTATCAGCAGTATCTCCAACTGCAATCCGAAAAGCAATTGCTGGGGCATCTTGCTGGATGGGTAAATTGCCTGAAGCCATGTTCAGTTCATCTTTAGATCTATTGCTCAGTGACAATACACATGCTCCAGTTTTTAATATATTGGTGGATTATATGCAAGGGCCAGTGTACTCCAGGACAGACAGGACCCAAATGCTGAAGCCTATTTCTTGGATTCTGCAACAATCTGATGCAGCGGGGTAGAAATCCAACAGGAGGTTTGTTTAAATTTTAAAAAGGGAAGGTTTAAGTAAAGGTGAAAATGAATCAGTCTTCTAGCCCCTGTTTTCTATTTTGATAGCGTTATATTTATTTCATGCTGCCCACACATTTTCTTCTTTCAGAATGCCAATGCTTTGAGAAGGCCTGGCTGCATCGTAGAGGAGGACGGGGTGAAGCTGGACGGTTTCTGGCCACTGGGGAGAGGGCAGAGTGGTTCTGGGAAGATGTGGTAGTTTAGGTTTGCAGGACAATCTTATAAAATAGATATTCCTGATGGCAGACTTTTGGGTTTGTTTAAGGCTGTTTCTGGAATAATTTAGCTTTAATCTGTGCCGAGGCAAAGATGTAATAAATAAATAAATAAATAAATAAAAACCACACAACAACACACCACCACCACACCACACCACACATATGCAACCCTATGCTTTATTCCTTCCCATAGGTGCTTTCAGTGTTCTGGCCGTGCGGATTCTATAAAACAGTACAAGACTAAAGACCACAAATGAGAGAGGTTTGAGGGCTGGGATGACACCAAGATTACTCAGAATGAATAGATAAGGCTTCAGACTGTTTAGTTAAATGGAGCATTAGTCACCAAGTGAGTTCCCTGATCTTGCAGATAGCTAGCAAGCCCTAGACCAGGGGTTCTCAGACTTTTGAACTGGTGACCCCTTTCACATAGCAAGCCTCTGAGTGCAACACCCCCTTATACATTAAAAACACTTTTGTATATATTTAACACCATTATAAATGCTGGAGGCAAAGCGGGATTTGGGGTGGAGGCTGACAGCTCACGACCCCCCATGTAATAACCTCGTGACCCCCTGAGGCATCCCAACCCCCAGTTTGAGAACCCCTGATCTAGACTTTACACTTGTCTACACAGCAAACGGTGGGCACCAAGCCAGGATGTGAGAGGTTATCATGCCCCAGCATGCTGCGCACGGACATGGCATGTAAACATGCTACAGCACAGGGAAAGTCCCAAAGTGTAGCAGTAGTATGTTAAGCAGGTGCTCTCAACCTTTCCAGATGACTGTACTTCTTTCTGGAGTCTGATTGGTCTTGTGTACCCCCAAGTTTCACCTCACTTACAAACTACTTACTTACAAAATCGGGACATAAAAATACAAAAAACGTGTCACAGCACACTACTACTGAAAAATTGCTTACTTTCTTATTTTTACCATATAAATTATAAAATAAATCAACAAGAATATAAATTTTGTACTTACATTTCAGTGTATAGTATATAGAGCAGTATAAACAAGTCATTGTCTGTATGACATTTTAGTTTGTACTGACTTCGCTAGTGCTTTTTCTGTAACCTGTTGTAAACTAGGTAAATATCTAGATGAGCTGATGTACCCCCTAGAAGACCTCTGCATATCCCATGGGGCACACATACCCCTGGTTGAGAACCACTACATTAAGCCACCCTACAGGCCTTTCACTGCTCCGTAGTGTGTTAATGCCCAGGAAGCCGCTGTAGATTCACAACTGGCTTGCAGTGCACCAAGTTGCTGGGTAGACAAGCCCCTTGTCTCAGTTATGAGCAATCTTTAGACTTTCTATGGCTCTCTCTGCCTGTATCATGAGGCCCTCTACCTGGGCAATAAAGCAAGTACACTTCTCCTCCCTCCAAATAAGGCACCTGCCTCAGGATCTGAGGTCACAAACAATTGTCAGAGATTGTCCCTTTGGGGTAGAGACTTAAAAAGACAAAAAGAGTAGGAGGGGGAAACAGAGGCACAGAAATATGAAGAGACTTGCCTAAGGTCATACAGCAGATCAGTAGCAGAGCTGTGAACGGAATTCAGCCCGGTGCCTAAAGCCATTCGATCACACTCTCTTCTATAACTTTGAGATGTTATTTCTTCTAGTTCTTTTTATCATGGCCCATAAAGCAAGAGCAATAGAAGCATGGTAAAAAGCTTATCTATCCTTGCAACTGGGAGTCTACAGATTAACAGTCCCAAAGCCTGATGAAGTATTTTGAAACTCTTTCTTGCTGAAGTCTCAATTTCTCAAAGAGTTGCCTGAGGAGTTACATGGGGCTGTAAAAAATATGAGTGCAGTGTTGTAAACCCGCTGTACTCCAGCCACTAACAGAAGATGCTCTCACAGACAGAATTGTTAAGATATTATTTACATCTGTGTGACTCCAATTCATGATTTTTAAGATAGGAATACTATTTATAATATACCACAGGAGACTGGGTAGATGGACTAATCATTATGAAGGTCAAATGTTCTATCAGCGTAAAGAATAAAGGCCAAGGTATTCAGACATGACTTGCTTCTTGGATGCCGCTCAAAATCACTAGCCAAACTTGTGACACTGATAAAATTCCTGATTTTCACTTTCTGAAAATCAGGCCCCTCTTACAATATCTTAAGATGAGTATCCAAAATTACTAGTCATCTTTGAAATCTTGGTCATAATAGAGAAATCCTCTTCCTCCTACCCGATTTAAGCTCCCAATTTCATTTTCTCCTTAAACCATCAGTCTACTTCCTGTTTGATCTCCTCACAGAGAAGCTCACTAAATCTCTCTCTGCTTAGGAGAGGACATTTCAAGCTCCCTTGATCATGTTATACTCCGAGTACCTACTAGTACTACAGGTTCCTGTTGTGAAGGGATAGGCACCATCATAAAGAGATGAAAGGCTAAAAGGATTTTTAAGCACTCTCCTCTTTTCTGGGACTCCGCCCTCATTTGATGAGCAAGTCCTCACTCACCTTGCCACATAAAGGTTTACATCTGTTTTGAGTTCTATACCCAATACAGAGATGTTATGATAGATTCTCTGTGATATATGCATTTTACCGGTCCACCAACAGACTGAGCCTATATGTTCCTGTTTTTTGTTTGGGTTTTTTTTTTGGGGGGGGGGGGGGAGGGTTGTTTTGTTTTGAAAGACTAAAGAGTTACTCATGTAGTTTAAGCACAAGATTTGACCTATTAATAAATAAATAAAAACCACTTACAATCTGATGCTGAACATTCTCCAAACTTTACACAAGTATTTTATTTTTATATCTGCCACTGGTGGCGAGTGTACAAGGAGGGATGCAGGGAGGGGAGGAGTGAAGGAGGCTAGGGAATCTTTCAATAGGCATGCAGACATGTTCCTTCATTGCAGCATCAGCCAATGCAGGATAAAGCCAAGTTAAGAGACTACTCGTATCTCCAAAGCTGTGCTAATATCACTAAACATGTTTCAGTTTGAGGGAAGGAGAAGAGGCGAGAAAAAATATCTGTTTCCTGAACAGAAAACAAGGGCAGATATCAATAAAAATACTAATACTTTATTCTACTACAGAAGTTTAGTCAAAGCACTTGAGAAACACTATTTAAGTGCTCTAACACACCGGTACAGAGGTATAACGCAGGAACCATATTTTTGTTCTGTGTTTGTATAACAATTGAGCACAACAGAGCCCTGGGCCATGACTAAGGCAAGGTGTTGTGGTAACAAAAATTATCCTTCTTTTATAGACAAAGACACACAGATATTAGGAACTAGCATGAAATTAGTTGCAAACCAGAGACTAGACCCCAGAACTACTGACTTCCAGTCTACACTTCTATCCATTAGACAAAGATCCCCCTTGAGAAAAAAAAATTGAACAGTACCTTGTTTTCATTTAAGAAAAATTAAGAACTGTTTGGTTTTTTTTTTTTTTTTTTTTTTTAATTTCCAGGAAAATAGTAATTCATCAATATTTTAAAGCAAGCCTAATTGGTCCTGCTTTGAGCAGGGGGTTGGACTAGATGACCTCTTGAGGTCCCTTCCAACTCTGATATTCTATGATTCTAATTTTTAAGACACACGAACTGGAGACACCCTGCCATGAGGTGGTGAAGAAAGAGGCTCAGGAGCCAGTGTATCAAAAAATAATTGTTTCAACAGTCACAATCTGTTGCAGTTTGTTCCTACCGTTATTTCTGAATAAAACACACACAGCATAACAGCTATGGTCTAGGACATTCAAAAAACTGTATTACACACACACACACACACACACACACACACACACGATTTGTTCTTTCAGAGCAAATGCAAGTCTGCTAGCTTTTCTCTGAGCATTTCATAGCAAAAACAGATTGTGTCACGTTGGTTTTCTTTTAAAGGACTTTAATCAACTTCCAAACACTAAGGGTACATCTACACTACAGCGGGGAGTCGATTTAAGATATGCAAATTCAGCTACGTGAATAGCGTAGCTGAATTCGACATATTGCAGCCGACTTACCCCGTTGTGAGGACGGCGGCAAAATCGACTTCTGCCGCTTTTTGTCGGCGGCGCTTACTACCACCTCCGCTGGTGGAGTTAGAGCGCCGATTCGGGGATCGATTGTCGCGTCCCGTAAATCGATCCCCGAGAGGTCGATTTCTACCCGCCGATTCAGGCGGGTAGTATAGACCAGACCTAATATGCAAGTTTCCTCCCATAACGTCCCATAGAGCTAAAGGGATTACATTGTCACTAAATGGAGAATATTGATGCTTTCATTAAAAACGGTCACCTTAAAGTCTGAGCTCACTCTGGGGCACAAGTGTAGCAAACCACAATGTCATCAAAAAAGGGTTTTTTTTTTAATTGATATTAAAATTAGCAATAGCTAATATAACTCAAGTTAACTCAGACTTATTTGGATCTAGCCCTGAAAAGAGTGGGTTTGTAAATGTCTGCTAATATAATATTCTGCTTACTCAATTAAGTTTTTAAGAGGGCAATCTACTGTTCTCTTAATATAAGGAACTGAGTTACTGTACATAACTGATGCATGGCTTGCTTTAATTTGAAAATATTAGCAATTTGCTACAGATTTTTCAAATCTGCTAAGAAATTTCAGTTCAAAGTAGATTGTAATGCTCCACAAATCACTGTCAAAGCCTAAGAGATTATATTCCTGTAGGTTATAAACCTTTTGTAGGAATTTCCTAATGCGCGTTTGGGTCCTTTACAAAAAAAAGTAAAACACTTTCCTTTCTTGCTGGTCCATATTTTGAACCTTGAGTTTATTTCCACATTGTAAATTTTGGGTAGATGTCTAGCTATATTGGAGATCAGGTTACAGTGCAAAGGATAAGAGATAAAGAACAATCTGCAGAGTTCCATCTGGTCCCAGAGAACAAAGCCTATTGACTTGAAATGTGAGTAGCCCATCATATACCTAATCTGCACAACCCATACCAGAAAATGTCACTGAAACATTGTAGCTAGAGAATATTAAATGAAGGAATATTTCTATCAGCCAAAAAATTTACTTTCAGGGGAGTTAAAAAAACAACAGCAACCTGAAGTATCATCATGATAAATAATTAGCAAACGAAAAAGAATGGTGACGTTCACAGTTTACATTTTAAATCAGCTGACTTTTCCTCCATTTTTTCTATTTACAATATTTAATATAATCACGCACAAGTTTATACCTTACAAACCCGTGCTAGCCATACGGCACTGTCCTATAACTGACTGAATACAAAGTTGTCCAAATCCAATATATTAAACGCCAGCTCACAATACATTAATGGTAAGATGATAAACCATGCTCACGCAGAATGCTCTAGAACAATTTATACAACCAGAGGGCTAGCCCTTTAAGATTTCCCTCTCATATGAGCCACCCAATGGGACCTACTGACATGGGTAAGCTTTTGTGGGAACACATCCAAAACTTTTTGAGCAGTATTATAGCATTTATATATAGTTCACAAAATGGTTAAAAAAAAATCAGAACATTTTTCTCTCATGAAAAGAGAAGTGTGAGTGTGTTTTTCATCTGGCACATTAAATTTACAATACCTCCAGGAAGATTTTCTTTGGGTAAACCAACACGATAGGTACTTTTTAGCCTTTAAGCATATTACAGCCCTTGCCTCTTTATGAGTATTTCTGGTTGTTGTTTTTACCCATTGTAATAAGCTTTTTAGAACAAGAAATGATCAATAATAAAAAGCACTCCCATGTCAAACACTTTTACCTTCAACTATTAAAATAATAACAGAATCAGATTTGAAACCAGCTCTTTTATTTGTTATCTTGATGCAACTGATAAAATAATTGTCTTTAGTTTGGCCCCTACAGACAATGTTAAAGCACTTTAGCACTTTCCCTAAAATTGTTTCCATGCCATTTCCATCAGGCTGCCGCGGCAGATGTTGGCTGTTAAACTGTGCAGATGACACAGTTCATGACTTTTCCGAGACGGCTGTGTGCCACATCTGTAGTTGATGAAATAGAGTGCAGAAGTGTGGCAGACAGAGAAAGAAAGTGTGAGAGAAGCAGACACAGGCTGGGCCAAATGAATTGTCTTCAACACAGTCACTAAAAATAGACACACAGTCACACTTATACAATCTCTTCATCCAACCTTATAAAACCTTGTCTGTCTATCCTATTATGGAGTCAGCCTATCAAAGGAACTTCCTGAATAGAACTTCAGCTGTGGAGAAAATGAGAGCGTCCAGGAAGCAATGAGTTCACATTGAGGAAGCAAACTGCAGCAGCACTCTCAAACTGAAGCTTCTCTCTTCGATCCTCATTAACTGGGCTGTAATCCAAGTTCATCTGGGCCCCAGAGAAAGGCAATGCTTGTGTTTAGACCGCACCATACTGACATAACATTAGCAGATTTACATATGCAAAACTGTGAAGCAACAGGCATTCCCCCTCAATTGACCCACAGCTTGTAGTGGCTGCCGAGTTATTCCCTGCTTAGGTTCTGTAACCAAGTGGGCGTCATGCGACTACCATCTGGGTACCACTTATTTAAAGCTGGCAGTCTCTCTGTAATAGGCAAGCTGGCAATAAGTGGGAAGGGAATAAATTGCATCATTTAGTTAACATCCACTTGCTTTGCGGCTGTTAAAAACCCATGACTGAATAATAATTTGGTTATTTCTTTTGCCAGACAATGCTGTCAGCCAAATTGTACTACGCATGCTGCAAAAACATCAGCTTGCAAAATTTCCACTTTAAAAATAAATTAAAGAAATTTAGAATGTAATGTGAGCTTGAAGTTTCTCTAGTGTTGGTCATTCAAATGCAATCAAGTTTTTTTTTTTTATTATTTGCACTAACCAATGGTAGCTAAATCTAAAACAAAAAACCCCCACCTCTGTTAGCCACCCAGCCCAATCCATTTAATAGATCAAACAAACAATGACAACCTGTAATGAGGTGACAAACTATGGTCGGTTTATGGGAATGCTTGTTAGAGTTGAACATCTTTCAATTTCATGCTACTCACTGCCCTTCTCATCCTATGCTTTAATTCTTAGATTTTATCATTTCCTTCTGTCTAACACAACTGCTTTCACACACATGTATCAAAGAGAGTGGCTGAAACCGTAGACCACTGCAATAGAGTTAGAACGTATCCTTTGTAAAAACCAAAGCTTTTGAAGTGGGTTTCTCTTTGGGACTCTTTAGTTTTCAGTAAATTAAGTTACCAATAGTAATCAATTCCCTTCTCCTTCTCCCCTCCCTCCTAATTTCCTTAGAAATATAAGCAGTCTGTACACACATCTTGACACTAATCTTCTTCCAAGACTACGAGGAAAAGTCCACGCTGAGTCTGTTACACTTTTGTATTACAAAAATAACAAGGGTATGCATTATAAACTCAGAAGTAACATTTTCAGCTAGATTAATGACTAAGAAGAGCAAAGAATAGAGGCGGAGGGTCAGAGTTTACTGAACACAGACTACAGCTTCTTAGATTTCCGCAATGCCAGACTTATCCTTCCTTATTACATTTTGAAAGGACGCTCTGAACAGGGCTCAGAAATGGGGCTCTGAAGTAAGAAATAATTTAAGACAACTGATGGTAAATGGGAAACTTGAGTTCGTTAGTAATTTGCTCCAAGTATTCACAACACATGACAGCATCAGAAAGCCTTGGAGAGTGGGACATAAATGCAGTGCAGTCTGATATTTCTTGTAGCACATCTCTCAGTCAATGGCAGCCTCCAATGTGCACCTCAGGTGCAGCCCAGCACTGGAGAGGAATGGGGCACAGACTGGGGGAATCAGAAACTGGTGGTCCAGAATGACAGGGCAAGTGGAAAAAGCACAAATCTCCCTGTGACATACTGGGGTACAATCCACACTAGTGGGGGGGCAGTGTCACCCCAGCATGTAATCTTGACATTGTAGCCTCCAACCTGGACAGTTCACACACATGCACCAGCATACAGTTCACTCCCAGATGTGTTTGTGTAACAGCAGTCTGCCAGTCACACCGTTGGTTATACTGCAGGGTGACCCCCAACACACTCCCCGTCCAAGACTTTCCCCAGAAATGTACGTCTTCCATAGCCCAGTCCTCTCCTGGATAGTCCAAATATATTAAGTCTATTATTCCTTTAAAGGAACAACACACACTAGCTTGTTATTCTAAATAGAGTTACCCCGACACCTTGTTTTATCTAATCCAGTGTAACTACAAAGAGATTTTAAGTGAGTACAAGTACGAGACATAAAAAAGTCAGAAATGGTTACAAGAAAAATAAAGATAAAACATTTACTAACACCTAACTTAAACTATATTAGATTCAAGCAAAAATTCTCACCACATTTTTCCAGCAAGATTATTGACCAAACTCTTCGAGTCAGGACAAACCTCCCACCCCCCAGAGTCCAATGGCTATTTCTTTTGTCTTCTAAGGTACAGAGAATGCGAAAGGCACAGGAAAGAGATGGGGGACCCTTGGGGTGTTTGCCCCTCCTTTTTATAGTTGCAGTCCCCCTCTTGAAAAACTTTTCCAGCTGAGAACCAAGAGACAAAGAGTCTATGTGGAAGGATGTTCCCCGCTATTTTTCACAGCAGTTTGTGTTTCCTTTGTTTCCCTTCCTGCTTAATGACTCTGTTTACTGCTTAAATGCAAAGTAATGCAAGCACACATTCTTTTGTTTAGGACAGGCCAGTTGGCTGACTTCCGCTTGGGCATGGCTGTGGGGTTTGGATCATGTGTTAACATCGTACAGGGGAATCTTATCACTTCATATACAATGTTGTCACCTATATTTTATCAGGACAATACTAGCAAATTGTGAATTTTCACATGCTATCTTACAAGGCGTACCTTGCACAAAGATACAGGGTGTATTCCGTCACACTCCCCCAGACCCAACTTTTGCAACGGTCCTCTTTTGCAGAGCCTACCCTGCATGAACATTGAGACAGAAAGCCTAAAATGCAAATCATCCAGGCAGAAAGCAATGGAGAAGCCTATACGTGCTCTGATGCAAGCAGAACACAGAGGATTATGTGGTTACAACACTGGCAAGGGCTTTAATAACCTGGAAGTGACACAGGACAGTCAGCACTACAGGGAGACCTGCAGGATTAACTCTTTAAATGCTTTCTAACACAATACACACGGATTTTTCACTTTCAAGTGCATCAACTGTGTATTGTGCAATGACCTTTCCGCAAGCTTTTCCATCAACATCATCATGCAATTCTTGACATCACACCTCGGAGGCACTAGACTAGCACAGTGGGAGCATTGAGACTCTGCATTAACCTTAATGCATCCTGCACCCTACTGCAAGTAAATCAGTAGACAGCTCCATGCTCTCACAGGAGCAGCTCACATACACAAGGCTGCAGGTCACGCCACAACCCACTGTCTCAGAAGCGATCACAGGCCAACACACACACCCCTCACAACAGCAGCATGTAGCCTGATCACAAAAGAGCAGCAAAAAACATTTTAGCACCAGTGTGCTCAGTATTGTAGAATACACAAAAATAAAGACAGTCCCATCCCAAGGTCATAAAGCAGGGGGGGGGTGAGAGGGAGGGGAAGGAGGCAGGGCAGGTGAGAGAGGAAGATAAAATGGAAATAAAGAACAGAAACAGAGGACATGAAGAGAGGGGAGGAAAAAACTGTCAGAGGAAGGAGAGATGCCAGCGACTGTTCCAGGGCAGAGTGGCCAAGTGCCAATTCAGTGCAGAGAAAATGAAACTTAAGAGTCACTGCAGCATCCTTGGTAACAAATCCCAGCTTGCACAATATTTGAAGCTGTACCTGTATCTGGTCGGATAATTACAGTGCATTCTCAACCACTCTAATTGCGTGTAAGCCTAATACTCTTGATTGTTTCTATGGGGAGGAGACCCGAGACGTTCCATAACTTGACCAAATTATCCTTTGGAAAATATAGATTGCCTAAAGCGTTTGTACTCAGAAATGGTTTAAAATTCAGAACGCCAAAGTATCTCAGCATTTTTAATTGTAGGTACTGTATGCAAGACAATCACGCTCTTATCACTGTCACAGAAGTACTACATACTCTACAGTCATCCCTACGAGGACTACTGAAATAAACTCCACCCACCTCATCACCTGCTCCACAAACATTACCATCAACAACCTCAGCACAAACAGGTACAGGTTTGGTCCTGACAAAGACGACAACTAAGGAAAACGTGTTTGTTCATAGCAAATGTGTTCCTTCCTAGGATTATCAGATAGACTAGAAGTGCATTTCTTTCCTCGCACTGCATGTAGACGTTTAACTAACACACACCGAGTACTCATCATAAAGTATATTTTAAATGAATTAGTTATGACAGATGCTTCCAGAGTGCCAATGGAGGACATTTCAAATCCCAGTGTATAATTTTATAAGCATTGAGCAATTTCCAGTGGGCTTTTTCTTTTTTTAAAACCAGTGTTATACTTATTTAAAACCAAGTGGGAATCTACTGTTACCTCGAATTTTATATGCATTTAACAGAGACTAGAAAATGCTTTCTATTTTGTGAACGTCGTAGATTCTGGACTCTTTGGTCCAGGTTTCTCCAATTTCTTTGCTGTAATGCAAGGATTCTGGTTACTGGGTAAGTGAACATAAGATTTCCACTTTCCTCTTTATACTAAATAGATGCATTTCTCCCCACAGCATACCTCAAGCTCCTCTATATGCACAGTATAAACACATTCAGAGCATACAATGCACAGCTGAGCTCATGACACTGCCCATGTGACAGTGAGGGCAGGTCACTCAACCTCTTTGGAGAGCACTTCATGGATTGACTAGTCACCAAAGAGCACTTGAGAGCATCGTAAAACATCTCTCACTAAGATCACCTCTACATTATGCCTCAGTAGGCCCAGAAGCACAAGTTCTACTGTCACTAATGAATGGATCACTGGTGTAACAGCACTCTAAGCTGCCCACCAAGAAATCACTACCCTAAAACACTACAAGTGTTTTATGGAAGTAACAGATACTACAGAGAACTAGAATAAGCAAAGATCCCCACTACTGGTTTATTTTCAATATGGAATAGAATAATCCAATCCACTTTCAGTTTTGCATTTACCTCTACAATGGCAAAAATGTGATATCCAGAAATGAACAGCAAATGCAGACTCCATAACATTCCACTGTTAGATGTGGGAAATTACAAATCCTACAGCCAGATTCAGACAGAATATAAACACGTGCATCTCCACAAGCTGAAACTAGAATTAAATTTGGTGCCCTCCTTTTTATCTCAACTAGAATTTAAAAGTGTGTTGTTCGGAGGTGTTGGCTAGCATGTTCCAAAAAGTCTAGTGCAGACAAGACCATGTGTACTTTAAATGTGCTAAACTGAGACAAAGTTAAAGATTAACTCAGGTTCCTCTGAAAAATCCAGCTTAAGTGATTTAAAGCTGAAATTCTGATTCTAGTTCCCCTCTGTGCACATCACAAAACCACTATGCCTTAGTCCAAGGATATTGCGGGGCTTCATATCTTCCTCCGTATCTTCTGCACTAAATTTGCAATGGCTTGAGGTGGGGGGAGTGTTGGGTTTTTACTTGTTTGAACATTCACTCCGAATGCAGCTTTGGGTAATGGGAAAGTCTATATGCTGGTTTATTGGCTCTCTTGAATAAACTCTCAAGAAGGTGTAAAAAAAAAAAAAATCTGAATAAAACAAATTAGGTTTTGTTCAAATGCATTTTTACAACAGCACAAAGAACAAAAAGGCACATTAAAAAAAAAAAAAAGTAAATTATAGGACATCCCTAGTAGCTCGTGAGCCCTTGAGGCCGGTGGGGAGCCCCAACCCCCCAATCCCACAGGGGTGGCCAGCAACCAGGAGCCCAACCCCCCACACTAGGTGGCAGGGCAGCCCAGACCCCTCCCCCTGGGCCACAGCTGTGCGCTAACTGGGCCGCATGCGGGCCATGGGTTGAGAACCGCAGGTCTAAAGGTAAACTGTCTGTGACTCCATTATAAGACTATTGCAGTACTTTGGGAGTTCACATTTGGTACTGGGTGGGTGAAATCCAATTATATAACATACCACCAGTTTCGGGTGTCTGCCCTACTTTTGACAGTCTGCCCTGAGGTAGGCACTCACAGTCGTGAGCCACTCCAGGCAGTGTGACATCACCTAGGGACTAGATTTTCACCATCTAATTTACCCTACTTGTGAGCAACACAATAACAGGTCACTAGAATACAAAGGCTAAAAAAGTTACTGAGTCACAGACCAACCGCATCCGCTGGCTGATAGACTATGTTAAATTGATAGCAAAACAATACCTTTTGATTCATTTATATATATATTCTATTCATTGTTAACAGCTGACTGGTTTTCCAAGAGAAAGGGAAGCCTGAACAAATAAAACTCCTATTCAGCTTTACTTCGCATGAGAAGAAAAGCAAGGAAACATCAAGCCTATATACTATAGCTTTCCTGCACCACCTCACAAATGGTTTAGCTCTGTGCCAAGCTGCAGTATGACTTCACCACCTATAATCCCTATGACACGTGTGAATACCCACACTATGCCAGATTATCAGTAAAGTGATAACACTTGTATACTGTACCTGCTTGGCACAATTTGAATGAAGCTCCCACAGGACTGCTAGAGTTTCACTTCCTGTTAACACGCACCTGCACCAATTTCAAAAGCAATAAAAGCATCAATCATATTTAAAGCTTTACTCAAAAACCCAGTATAAGCCTGAGCAAACCTAACACTATGTTAACGACCATCCATGCTAGTCACTGAACACCTGGCATCTACGCTAGTCCTCATACAGGGCCAAGCAGAGACTGTTGTACACAAATACCAGAGGGCAGAGCAGGAGCAATAATTCTCCAGTTTCAATCATGTTCTCAATATTTCCAGCTTAGCTAATAGTAGATAATGTTTTCACCTCTCTTAGCCAAATTCTACATACAGCTTCTTATACACAAAATACACACTGAATAAAAGTGACAAAGCCAGAGCCTTATATGGTGTAAGTCAGAGTAACTCCCCTGAACTCAAGGGAGCCACATCCATTTACATCAACAGAGGATCTGGCCCTGTATTTCCATGCCAACTTCTCTTTTTATTTGAAAGTTAGACTAAGTAGTTAACAAGCTGCTCTATAGGTACATATGTAACTGTATGTGCTTATCATCCAGCTAAGGTTTTGAAGACTGCGGCAATTAGATACAGTCAGCCCTTGTCAAGAAGAGCCAATCTTCAGATCAGCTAACCACTTGCCGTTAAGGGGAAAGTAGTAGAATAATAATAAAAAAAAAAAAATCTGCAAGTGAAAAAAACAAAAATCATATTGATTTTGAGTCAATGCACACCAGTGACCTTAGCAACAGACAGAACTCCGTTAAGGAAACAATAAAAAGAGCCAGGCTTGCATTAGCTTTATAACCCTGATACAATCAACAGGTATTGCTAAGGGCAGAAGTATACTGCAGCAGCAAGCTTAAGAGAGAAGCTTTGGGAATACCTGTAAGGTTTGAAGGTGATGGGTCACGGACAACCGGGAGCCCGACCCCCCCGCACAAGGACGCACACATAAGGCCTGAAAGTTTAGTAGGGAACTCTTTAAAAACACGGCAGGTTCTCTTTTCCTTAGACCTGTCATTTAGCATTCCTAGAGGATCGCCAGGAGATAAAGGCCATCCACCTAAATGGTCTTTACTCTTCCCTTTTCACCCAACCCACCTGCTCCTTGGCCCCAGGACACACAGCTCCAGGAGCCAGACACAATTCCAACATTCCCTCCTCTCTCAAATACAGCTATTCCTGAAGCCCTCCTCTGAGAGGGGGGAGTTCACATTTGTGCTGGTTCCCTCTGGAGGTTTTGAAAAGGAAGAATCTAAAGGATCCCGCTGGCTCTCACCTCACCTCTCCTCCCACATACCCAGCTGGTATGCTGGGAGTGCTAGACAGAGCCTCTCCTCAACTCATGGAAACAGAGGGGATTACAGAGGTTGCAAACTGCTGAGTATTAAGGTCTTGGTTCTCTACAAAACCCAGAACACCATCTTCAAAGAGGATAAGAGATTTTATAAAAGTTAAAGTAACTGCAAGAAAACTAGGGAACTTTTCTCCCTGGATATAGATTACGAAACTCTTGGCATGCTATAGGCACTGTATGTACAGCCCATCTTAACACACTTCCTTCTCTGACCAACTTTTGCCCTCTTCTCCAATTGACTGACCATTAGGTCCACAGTTTAGCACAGCATGAGCCAGGCAGCGAGTAGCAAGGGCAGAAGATACAACATTGAGATTATCAAATGTAACGTGATGGTTTTAAAAATGGAGAGTTCTAAAAACTGAACATGAAACCATTTTGCTAAGGATCTAGGAAACTTATCAAGGCCTCACAGGAGTGCTTCTTATTACTCAGTTGTGCCAATTCCACCTACTGAATGGGTGGTTGGATCACCCTTATCTTACGGGCATAACCTTTATCTTTCAGTGCACTCATGAGAAAGTTAGTGTCAGGACACAGGACTGCAGGTCACTGGCCTGATGTCACGGATTTTTAAATCCCATACAGACAGTTTGTGGCATCTAGCTAATCACTGGTATGCTGGGAGTGCAATTTGTGCTCCAATTCCTGAAGCACTTGCCTCTGCAGCATGGGGCACGGGTCATTTGCTGGAAGAGTCTCTGCAGCTTGAAGTCTTTAAACCATGATTGGAGGACTTCAATGGCTCAGACACAGGTTTGATACAGGAGTGGGTGGGTGAGATTCTGTGGCCTGCGTTGTGCAGGAGGTCAGACTAGATGATCATAATGGTCCCTTCTGACCTTAAAGTCTATGATCCTGAGTACTCCATTCCCCCATCCCCACTCGGTCTGTACCATTGTGCAGATTGCTTAACATAACTAGTTCTTTGGGATGGGGCCTGCAGTCAAAATAGCAGAAAGAGCTCCCAGCACAGGCAGGTCCCCATAACCAGTGTAAGGTACCTGTGAAAAACAAACAAACAATAAACTTTATCTTTAGTTAGTGAGGGGAAGTGGAAGGACTTTGAACTTGAAGTTATGTTATGAGAGGAGGCATAGGTAGAAGGCAAGATGTGTTGGTTGGGAGGAGAGGGGGACACACAAGAAAAATCATCCTACCAGAAAATAAATATTTGAATGTGGTTAGAATAAAGTATTTTCAAGAGACTTCCAATACAAGATGACCACAGGCTGAAATGCCCTGAGATGCATGCAACTCCCGCTGAAGTCATTTGGAGCTGCCTGTATTATGCAAAGGCAGAATCTGGCCCATTATATTTAGGTACCGAGGGGGTTGCATTTCATGAGCTATGGGCCAAATCCTGAAGTCCTTTCTTAAATTGAGCAATTGCCTTGAATCAGTGGAAGATTTGATTGAGTTAAGGCAACAGGATTTGCTACAATACCTGGGCAGTTAGAGATGATGCAAAGATTGGCAAAATGGAAGGCACAATGAGTAAAGTGTACTGGACTTCCAATTCTGGAAACCTGAGATCAGACTCTGGGTTCGGACATGAATATGGATAGCGGTGGTCTGAGTTGTCCACATCACAAAGACACCCATTTGGCGCAATTGGCAATCTGTCCAAGTAAGACACTGGGCTGGAATATCAAGGTTATTGCAGATGAGAACTGAGGTATAGATAAAGAAAATTGAACAGAGGCTCCCACACTCCAACTGGCTCAAGCCAAAGCTATTCTCCTTCAGAAGCACAAATTCACAAGAGAAAAAAAAAAAAAAAGGATGAAGTCTTTAAGATCACACAATACTTTAGATAATGTTGAGACAGTTACATGGTGTTTCTCTATACAGTATTTGCTTTTTTAACCAAATCAGACTTTTTCCTAGTGTAAACTGCCTTGTATAAAGAGAGCCCTAATATCTTACTTGAACTGTGGTATGCTTATCTTACTGGATCGCTTCATACAATTTGGATCTCTTACTCCATGTTTTCTCTGTACCTTTGGCTGAATGTATGCTGTATATTTAATCTTAATTTTTCCCCTCCCACTTATATTATGACCCATGCATTGGTTTTGGGGAAGGGCCACTTGATGGGGCAACGTATATCTTCTATGATATGAAGTTCATAATAAAGAATGGAAGGGTCTGATTAGTATAAACTAAGAATCTACTGTTTGGCTCGGGTTTCATATATTTAACTTTTTGCGTGGCTCAATCAAACTAGATGCTTAAATAAAAAACACAGCCAAGCCAAGTAGCTGCACAAAAATACCCACTATCTAGCAATCACAGGCCGGTCAAGACAAACATTACTGGATGGCCAGAGCCAGTGGATTATGCTGAAACAAATGCATTTTATCTTTCCATTTAAATTACAAAAGATTATCATTTTACTCAGCAATGACCCTTATTAAATTGGAAACTCTGTACATCAGAATTAAATATGTTCTAGCTACTCAAATTGAAGTGCATTATTTATCACTAATATTTAATGACAAAAAACTGATAACTTTCACAGATTATACCACTGATTTCCTCTAGTCATGCATCATTGGTTCTGTTGGTCATTAGCATTATCACAGTGCATAAACTCTGGCTTATGCAGCAAGTTTGATAACAGAGCTAGAAGCCAGTATCTACTATTTTTCAGATTGTTCAGATTGACTAGTTTACACGGGTGAGAGAGTGAGTCTATCTATGATACTCCCTAAAAACCCTAGTTAATAAATTTCCATTTCCAATAATTTGCTTGTGCATGGCAAGAATTTATAAGCAAATGTAAAGCTGTCCAAAAAAACCTCAGTCAACCACTTAAACCGGCCAAGCACCCTTTTCTGGGAAGTGTGTATTCAAGCCAATCTTTAAAATAAATAGGATATCGAGTCTTCTCCAATTTGATTTTTAAATAGTAGAAATATGCTGAACTGATTTAATATTTTTAAGTTTACTTCACAGGTACTATATTGCATTTCAGCTTTTTTAAAAATAATTTTTAAGTGCTGTAGATACTGTTTTTACAGCAGTGAAAACAGAACAGATGTACAAGTGTGACGTAACGGCACAATTCAGACCAATGGGGGACTGAGTCACCCCTGCCCTGCAACCTTGGGTGCCTTGCAATGACTTGCTCTAGTAGCTCCCACCTGGGCTGCCCACAAACAGCCTGCCAGCATCCAAGCCACACCCTCAATGTCTACGTGTAACTGAAGCCTGCCAATTACACCCTGGCTCTCACTAGCCTTAGTTACACTGCAGGATGACCCCAACATATTCCCTGTCCCAGATCTTCTGCCAAAAATGTCTGTCCTGTACTGCCCAGGCCTGTCCTGGACAGTAGAAATATTTTAAGTCTGTTATTCCTCTAGGGGAATAATATGCCATTTTATTACCTTAAATAGAGTTACCCAGACAGTTCAACTTAAACTCACTGGATTAGAAACAACAATAGAAGTTGGTTTACTACAAAAAGAGATTTTAAGTGAATACAAGTAATGAGGCATAAAAGTAAAAAATCGTTAGAAGAAAAAGAGAGATAAAACACTTACTAATATCTACTTCAACTATCTTAGTTGCAAAGCAAACTCTCTCACCACATGCTCCAGCAGATTAGTGACCAAACTTTCAGGTCAGGATCCTCCCCCTCACCCCCCACCCCCACCCCGAGTCCAACGGCTGTTTTCCTTGTCTTCTTTGGTGCAATACCAGAGACAGAGAGGGAAAAAGAGGGAGTGTCTTGGTGTGTTTGCCCCTGCTTTTTAGTTCCAATCCCCCTCTTGAAAAAACATATCCAGCTGAAAACCAGGAGACAAACAGTCTACATGGAAGGATGTTCCCTGCTGTTTTTTTCACCTCTTTGAGCTTACTTTTTTCCCCTTCCTGCTCGAGGACTCTGTTTACTGCTTAAATGCAAATTAAGCAGAGCACACATTCCTTTGTTTAGGACAGACCCGTCTGCCAACTTCTGCTTGGGCAGGGCTTTGGAACATGTGTTAACATCATACAGGGGAATCTTATAACTTCACATTCAATGTTGCCACACATTTTATCAGGACAATGTTCACCACCAAATTTTGAATTTTCAAACACCGTACAAGGCATACCTTGTACAGAGATTATTACAATAGTGTGTAGGATGTGAATATAGGGATGGATTCCATCACAATAAGATACAACACCAACTGAAGTGTACTGAGGTGAATGTCTGAATCTCAACAAGATCCTGTTACTAAAATGAAGGATTTAAAAAACCAAAAATCAGTCCTGTGAAGGAAGATAACTGCTTTTTACAACAGATGCTCAAAAAAAAAAAAAAAAACCACACAAATGTATTACCTACAGTACAATTGTAAGTTATGTGATGGGGCAAGGCCAGATGGCTATAGTAAAGTAATGGGAGACAGATATATTAGCCACAGGCTAAACAAATCCCTGTTACCAGGATAAGCAAATGGCAGCTGCTCCAGTTCAATTAAGACACCTGGGGCCAATTAAGATCTTTCCAGAAGGCAGGGAGGACAGTTAGGTTGATTGGGACACCTGAAGCCAATCAGGGGCTGGCTGAAACTAGTTAAAAGTCTCCCAGTTAGGCAGGTGAGTGGGTGTGTGTCAGGAGCTGTAGGAGGAAGCTGTGCTGTTGGAGAGACTAAGCCATACAAACCCTGAGGTAAGGGTGAAATCGATCTTGAGGAAGTCGGGGCTGCTGTTGAGAAGTGGCCCAGGGAATTGTACCCATCCTGTTTCTAAAAAGTTAGCTACCATAGTTGATACTATTAGGGTCCCAAGGCTGGAGCCTGGAGTAGAGGGCGGCCCTGGGCTCCCCGTCTTTTCCCCCTGATTAATCACTGAGACCTGGGAGACAACAGAGACTGTGTAAGGGAGGATAGCGTCTCCTCACCTCCCTTGCTGGCTTATGATGAAAAGGGCTCAGTAGGCTGTGACCTTTGCCTTTAGCGAGAGAAGGGCTATGTGGAGGGTCACAGTGAGACTCTGAGGCTAGTGAAATCTACCAGGAAACATGGGACCCACAGAGACAAGGTCTGAGCTTTGTCACAGTTACCTATACTAACCATAACTGGGATGCATGCTTGTAACACATTCTTTGTTCAAAGCATTCTGAATCGCAAGTAATGATTTGTTAGAAAATACAGTTTACTTTTAAAATGTTTAAACACAACATCTGAGTACACTGTCAATGTTAATGAACGGGAGTATAGTTTATGACTGACAAATGAGATTTACCATGGACAATTTCAGAGAGCCTTATCCTGCCCCCATTTAAATCAATAGGGAGTTTTGCTTCAGTGGGAGCAGGACTGGGCCCTTGTCACAAGTATTTGGTTTTAGAAAAAGTAATTATGTTAATATCTTAATGCTACAAAACTTACTGGGCCAAATCCATTGCTGGCGTAATGCCAATGAAGTCAGAGTTCCACTGGGAGACATACAGACCAAGTACTTCTTTATAATCTGTAGTTTGTACTTGCATCAAGGCTGTTGGCCAAACTCTGCTCTCACGTAACTCAGAGTAGTGCAAGTGTTTTACATGGAGATCCTCTGGGCGTATGCCATTATAACTGGGAACAGAATCCAGCCCTGTCTCTGTATATCCCATGCACTGAAATGCACCTACTTACTAAGTTCACCCACTCTGTTATAAATCGACTGTATACTGACAAAGAGTTTGCATTACATTGTCTTAAGGTAAAAGAAAAGAAGCTGTCTCTTTTGGAAGAAGCGTAGTTATGGAAAAGAACGTACCAATACCAATGTAACTGCTGCTACTACATTATGTGATTTACCTGGCTCAAGGTGAACTCCAGCTGGTACGTTCAAATTTCAGTACCACTGTCCAGGGTGCAGTAACTCCCCACTTAACCTCCTCTCGCTTAACATTGTTTCGATCTTATGTCCCTGCTCAATTACAGAACATGCTCCATTTAAAGTTGTGCAATGCTTCGCTATAACGTCGTTTGGCTGCCTGATTTGTCCACAGCTGGGCAGCCCCCCATAGGCTCCCCTACGTGCCCCTCCCCCAGTGCCTCCCGCCTGCCGGCAGACCGCAGATCAGCGCCTTCCCCCTGCCTCCTGCCCGTGGCAATCAGCTGGCTTGCGGCATTCAGGAGGGGGGGAGGAGCGAGGACTCAGCCTGCAGGCGCCTCCTCCCTCCCCAACGACACAAGCCAGCTGATTGCCGTGGGTGGGAGGGAGGGAAGGAGCAAGGACACGGCATGAGGCGGGGAGGGAAGAAGAGGCAAGTCAAGGGTGGGAGTTTGGGGGGAGGGGGGGGTTGGGGGAAGGGGGGGTGTGGGCGGGCCAAAGGTTGAGCCCCCCGCCCTTAATGCTTGTAGAGTAGGGGAAGCTGCCACTGCGCAACGTGCTTCTCCTAGCCTACAGCACCTTCAGCCTCCTTACCTGCCTCACTGTCTCCAGTGCCAGTGGGCTGTGTGGGGTAAAGGGTGGGCACATCCCAACTACAGTACTGTACGGCAAACAACAAAATTTCCCTGGAACCTACTCCTCCCCCCCCCCCCCCCCATTCACATTCATTCTTATGGGGAAATTGGATTCACTTAACTGTTTCACTTAAAGTTGCATTTTTCAAGAACATAACTACAATGTTAAGTGAGGAGTTACTGTATTATAAATAGTTGTCATTATAAAAGAAACGATAGCAATCTGACAAACTAGTGCCACGCCCTGCACTCTGTACAGAGGTAACAGATCTCCTAGAGGACCCAATCCAGAGTAGAGGACATGTACTGGGTTACAAGGTACAGTACAGGAGCATAAATGCTCCCAACCACTGTGCCTCCTGAAAATGCAGCTTGCTTAGAGCCGGTCACGTTACAAAAAATAAAACAGAAGTTTTGATACACAAATGTAGTGAAGAATATTTTCACTATTTTCCCCATACACCAGTTTGGTCTTGATGAGTGATTCACCAATTTAGTAAGCTTACTGGCCATGCCAATGCCACACATCTGTTCCACCCCTACCTTGCTCTAGTCTAAATCACTGTAGAAACAGCTGATCTTGAGCATTACTCTACAGTCCACATGGTGCCCAGAGTCTCTCTGCACAGCTATCCCTCATCATGCATAGCATGTAAACTGCTTTTAAGAGGACTCCTGCACCAGAGGAAGGGTAGGATTTAGGCCACTGACTTCAGTGGAACTTCTGCCTGAGTACAGAGTGTGGGAATTGAGTCCTAAAAAACAAAATGAGTTGATTCTACAGTTAACAAGTTCATCTAACATTCAAAGAAGACAGAGCTCATGACTCACTATCAACCAGTTTACCTTTGTAACAAAGAAGCCATTATTTAAAAAAAGTGAAAATTAAGATTTTCAACTTCTTAATCCCAAACCAAGCACTCCGAAAATAAGGTCTGCAACACCACAGCTGACAAAAGCCAGAAAAATCTCTTCATTGCAGATTGTATTTTCTATTAGAATATCATATTTTAAATCTCAAAAACAGTTATTACTATGCCAGCAACATGGTAATAAGTAACTTTGAAGGCCTTCTCACTTGCCTAGAGTATGTATACACGCAGCCCCTCGGGCTTGCTATGTTTAGGTTAAGAAGCTTTTTAATGGCGGTGAAGACATTTGGGATCAGATTGGAGCCTGGGCTCTAGGACCCTGCGAGGGGGGAGGAGGCCCAGAGCTCAGGCCTGATCCTGACCATCTTCACAGCAATTAAACAGCCCCTTCACCTGAACCTCAGTCAGTTAGCACATGCCAGCCATGGGGTTTTAAATTGCAGCATAGAGATATCCTTAGTTACCCTCTGATAGTAGTAAAGTAAGTGGTAAACTTCCTAATGACAGTATTTAATTAATAAGATGCTTTTTAAAAAAAAAAAAAGCAATCGCTGCTTCCTAAAGATAGATCAGTTAATTACTTAATTCTTCTTAATGAAATGATTAACGTTCTTTCAACAAAGAAGGCAGAAATTTATTACACTGCAAGTTTCATTGAAAAAGCAGTGACATGAACACTGCTCCTCCTCTGCTCTGCTGCCTCCCCTCCCTTCATCAGTTCTAGTTTCCATTTTACGCAGCCTCGTAATTAGAACAGCGCTCGAACATCTTGACACAAATATCTGCATCGCTGTCTTCTTGTTGTGAAATAGAGTACTACGTTCCAGACATGCACAGCCTTGAGATCGAAAACAAAGAGGTAACCCAGCACTATGGGTCAGCTTGAATCTTGCCTCAGATCTGAATGAGGTATTAATTGTGATGCTCTTAAAAATAAATGTAAAAGGAGAAACGATGCTGTTATTCTGGAGCGAGTACTGAAGAACATGAATAACTTTTACAGCAAGTACTGGGTAAGACTACACTGAGCTTGTACAGAAATGAGGCGTGTATTTTAAAAGATTGTGAGGGAAGGGTGTTTTGGTCTCAGGATGGAATTTTCTAAAGCTTCTACAACGAGATTAGTGTCTAACTCTTAGGATATACCTAACACTGCAATTAAAAGCCTACAGCTGGCCCATGCCAGTGACTTAATCTAAGGGGCTGTGTAACTGCGAGATAGAAGGGTCCCAGAGCTCAGGCTGCCACCCAAGCCTGAATTTCTACACTGCAGCCCATGTCAGCTGGCATGGGCAAGCTGCAGGTGTCTAGTTGCTGTGTAGACATACCCTCTGGCACTGTTAAACTGCACCTTTTCAACAAGATAACGTGAAGCCCTCCCCCAACACTTATTGCATTGGAAAGTAGGTCTGGTTTGGTTTTGTTGAGAGGGAAGGGGATGCAGAAAAGGTTGATTTTCATAATTATCTGAAGCTCTGACCATGTAACCAAACCTCCTCACCATTTTATCTTTCTTTATCGCAATCTTTTTAATACAGACATGACATTCTACTTACTTTCACACTCTCTATTTCGTTCTTAAAAACACTTTGCCATCATTGGCTGTGCTATCTAAAGCAGTAATAATGCACGTCCAATCACATAAAACTACAGCGGGTTTCCCAAGATGCCTTGGGAAGTATGACTAGTTTACTGATGTGTTAATATGTTTAATCTACTAATTAATGAATAAACAGCTTGCATTACGAACCCGGGGGAGGGATACCAAGAAGAAAAATAGAGAGAGCCCAAGGAAAGACACTTGACCCTAATTGCTAGCAACAACATGACAAAACTAATTGGGAAGCACAGCTCAAACCAAGACACAACATGAAAGGAAATGTCTGGATTCTAGGGGCGAAACTAATAAGTATGTTAGTGGCTCCAAATCAACTTGCCCAATTATGCCACCTTTTGTTTAACTTTCTGTTTTAGCAGCAGAGAAGCAATGCCACCTGAGCATGGACTATCCCCTCAACCCACTGCCCAAACAAGACTGTTTGCCAAAAGAAAGCATTCACTCCTCACTCATCACACATCACGTCCATGAGTTAGGAGATGAGCCAGCCCACATGAAGTTCCAGAGTTTTTGAACAGACTATTCTATTCTAGTCCACATTTCTTTCCCCTCCCTCTTCATAGGTCTTAATCCTCCCTCCCATGACTCAGCTGCCAAGATCAAAGCACTTGCTCTGAGCCTGGGAGAGCAAGCAGTCTGCAGCTCAGACTTCCCTACCACTCTTTCTACCAGTCACCAACGCATGAGAAAGCAAGACTCATGCTGCATCCTCCCTATAGGGAGGATAGCATTACCTTGGCAACACTTACAGCCCCACAAAGCCTTATGGAGTGCAGGAGTTTCACCCAAACTCAGCTTTCCCACATGCTGGCACAGAGCACAGTACACAGGCACGATTCTCCTTTTGTTTACACCAGCATAGCCTGGACTTCGGTGGAATTACTCCTGATTTACAAGAGTGAGGGGACAATCAGGCTTGTGTATTTAAATACACAACACAAAATGGTTTCACATATTTTGTAAGAAACATTTTTCTTTCTGAAAAATTAAACCAACAATAGTAACAACAGCATTTACTGCAGTGCTGTGCTGTGCTCTGGGCCATTTCAATCCTAGTCAAAGACAGAAGAAAGTTGACTTAAATTATGCATCCATCACACCTTGAACACTAGGAAATATTATTCCATCGCATAAGATGTCTGTTTTAACAGAGTTTACATTTGAATTAACAGGCTAACTTATTGAGGAAATAGGCACTTGTAATAAAAAAAATAACAGTAACAAGTACTGTAGGGAAAGACTTAACAGTAAGCAATAACTTTATTCAAATGATCCTCAAGTATTTCTATTTATTCATATTCTTTTGATACCATTCCCACTGTACAAGGGAATGGGAAAGGCCTACAATTAGTTTTCCAAAGAGCATTTCCAGGAATATTGTAACACCAGACATAAGTAAATATTTCATGATATGGTTTCCATTTCAGTAGATCTGTCAAGATATTTACAGGGCTTGACAGTACTTCTATATTTAATTAAATTTTCACACTCATACTTTAATGTAATTTAAATAGATTATTAGTTGTCAGAATATAGAATAAATTTTGTTTACGATTTAGTTACTTTAAGTACTTACATTGAGGAAACTCATTTAACCCCATGACTGAGTAGCATTAAGTGTTGAGATGAGACTTCTAAAGAGCTTCTATTGCCCTTTGCACTCTTGCAATAATCTTAAATTACTACAACTTAATTGCAATTTCAAGGCACTAAAATCGAGGGTTTTTTTTTATTTGAATAGCATAAGGAGGGTCTGTGTGGGGGAGGGGGGAGGAAATCACTTAGTCCTACTCAGGTACTAAGTTCTTTCTGAACAGAAACTGGTTTTGGTCAGTCTTTTCTGTATTCTCAGTTGTTTATGGAACATTATCTTCATTTTCAGAATGGGACTGAATAAATAACTATCCAGCTTATTCACACAAACACCCTGTTATACATAATACTGTGCACTTCAGGTATATAGATTGGTGCCAGGAGACTAGAAAGACAAAACCCGAGAGTACACTTGTAGAGAAGTCTGCAAGCTAATTTTTTCTGTAATTAGGTAGGTTTAAGAAAAGAGTAAGAAAGAGAGGATGTTAAAGTACTCAAGACATTCCAATCAATGTGTCTGATCTAAAAATGAAGCAGCCCTTTACATCTTTGAACACCAAAAAATCTGAATCAATAAAAATATTGAAACTATATAAAGTTTGTATAATTAAGTCTTTCCTGATTACTGTATTGTTTGTTCCATCCTACTTCCTCTATACAGAATACTCAGTGACATCATCTTCTTACCTATTGTAGCTGCAATTACCAACACAGGAATAGCAATGGGAATCCAGCTATATAGTAGTTTATGAGATCAGTAGACTGTGAGCAAGTGCTTTAGTTAGGGCAAAAGAAAACAATTCTACAGACAGCCAATCTTGTTTAATTTCCTACCACAGTAAGACACATGAAAAGCATTCAGCTAACAAAACAATTCAAATAATCATTTAACTTCACTATGGCTAGGATCCAAATAAGCTCTTAAGCATGTGTATAACTTTAAGCATGTGACGTCAATAGGACCATTAGTGCTTAAGTTAAGCACAAGCTTGAGATTGAGTGCTTTGCTGGGTCAGGGTCTATGAGAATAGCTGCCTTTACTGCAAATATGCTGTAAGAGTCCAATGCAAAATGTCTACAAATTTGACCCACTCATTCAATGAGTGTCTTTGACTACTCATTTAATAAGTATTGTGACACATGTGGGAGATAGCAAGTTATTCATCTGAGACACTTGCAGTGCCAAGTCATAAATGGAATGAGCTGCAGTACAGACAGTGCAAGCCATACGTGTAGTTTTTCCATTTTTATTTTTATTTTTTTTGTTACTACCTTAATACTGAAACCAGTCATTATTTCCTTCAGGTTTTTATAAAATTTCCCTCCTTCCCCCCCCCCCCCCCCCAAAAAAAGAAAATCTCTCTTATGGAAGTGATTATGAGAGACAGTAAAGACTCTTTTGGGGGGTGGTTCTGATCTAATGCACATATATATTTAAATATTGACAATGTGCAAAATATGTATTCACCCATTCGCTAAGTTGCTTCTATAAGTGCCCAATCCTGTGCCCACTGAAGTCTGATCAAAGTTTTGCTATTGGATTTTTACTTCTGTGCAAACTTGATAGGCCCTTACATGACACTACAGTACAACATGCATTTAGAAAGGTAAGAAAAGGCCTAAACAAATGCAGTTCCTGTTCAAAGGAAACCAACTACCTGTGCAAATCTAGCTGCAGTTTTCTCCAGCTGCATAAAACATTTCAGCTCCGTCCCTTGAAGTTGCCATTAAACTGTAGTAATTTAAGATTATCATAAGAGCAAAGGGCAGTAGAAGCTCTTCGTGAGCCCTCTCACCACTTAATGCTACTCAGTCTTGGGGTTAAATGAGCTTCTTTAGTATAAGTACCTTAAACCAACTGAATCATAAACAAAATTTATACTATTTTCTGACAGCATATGATCTATTTCAATTTTATTAAAGCATCTCTGAGAAAATGTAGAAAGACAAAAGCACCATTGAAGTATAAATAACTGGACAGACTTGCTGAAATAACCATATTATAAATACAAATTCTACATGAATGCATGTTTTACAGTTTTACATATAAACACACACCAGAAAAATATTTCATGAAGAAACTGTCATCCAATTCAAACGATCAATATAAATAGTCATAAGAATATTAAATACTTAACTGTATTCCATGAAAAATGTTGCTGTTTACTACTAACCTTTTCCTTAATTTTTACAGTATCATGAAACAAAATGGATTTGAGAGGCTTACATGTTTATGGTATTCTCATAGTAATGTTAGTTCAAATTTAAGCTCTGTGAAACAGCGATCTTCCCTAATAAAATAGCATTGCACTACATTTGCAACACGACAGTGTTCAATGTACAATTCTTCACTTAACTCTTTTTTTTCCTTCTCTTACCAGTATAAAAACCAGCTTGGTTACTATTACTATTCCTGGTGGAACTGATTTAAGGAGAAAATATTTATAGCTATTAAACATTACATATTACCCAAAATGGCTTAATAGCATACATGTGTATGTTTAACATGCATACTTTAATTAGACAATAAAAAGTATATGCTATAAAAAACTACTGGCTTTGCAATAAGTTGTGCAGCATGGTGATGAAACCTTGGCTTATAAAAAAAAGTATAAAGTGCTTATTGTGTGTCTGTACTGCTAATTAAAGAAATACTTAAATGATACAGCTTTTTTTTTTTTAATTGTGCAATACATGTTCACTTGTTGTTTCCTGCATACATTAATATAGCAGCTTTTTACTTAATTTGAAAATCTCTATTTCCATTGTTTTAGGATATTTTATAGCAAGAAACTAGGTGGTGAATAACATTTGCAGAGTTTACACTGGAATACAGAATCCTACAAAAGGTTTAAAGGAATATAAATATCTAATTTGAGTTGATACTTTGGTTGTTTTACTTTGAGAAAACCATAATACGCTATGGTACTACTTTCTTTAAACAAAAGTATAGTAATTAAGTTTATATAAATTAGACTCAAAGGGACATGACACACACATTTTTGTAAAAATCAGGACATGGCCAAAATATGAAATCTCATAGTTTGATGCTATATTTAGAAAACTACCTTTTTGTTTTCTAAATTCCAAGAACTGAGTGAAACTAAAAATAAGGCAAAAAATAACAAAATTGTTCTAGTCCACATCAGAACACCTCTCTCTCTCTCTCTCTCTCTCACACACACACACACACACACACACAGCTTCCTGACAATTCAGAAATTCTAGAATTTCAGAGATAAACTTCATAAAACTTTAATTTTTTGCTAACATGTTAGTGAACTTCTATTTTGTTTATGCTACCTAGAATTGCAGAGAACTGTAAATCAACTTAAAACTGAATACAACAGTCCCAAAGACTGATTAATTAACTCGTTCTGCAAGTCAGAATCTGAAGAGGTAGAAAAACACTGAATTGAAATACTAGAAATAACTTTGAGAAAAAACATCTTTTGGTTTCAGAACAAAGATCAGCATTTGTAATGGTCCATTTCTGGGTAAGTGAACATATAACCTTGCTGCCTGATCGAATAGTCCAGAGCTTTCAGTGAGGCAGCTCCTGACAACAGCCCAGCAGCAGAGTTGTTTGATCTCTACTGCCTTCCTTAATCTGGGTTGTCAAGGTTCACTTGTTGGAGGCTGTTTACTTTACTTTTTTCAAAAAAGCGATTTTTTTTTCTCCTCTCTCTCATACAATGACTAATCCAAAGACTAAGGGGAAAGAATGCTGCCAATGCAAGATGTTAAAGCTACACTACCTTTTTGCAATGAGATTTTAGCCGACACCTTTTGAATGGTGACTAGTGGAGATTCCTCCCCCACCCATCACCCCCATTTCATTCTATATAATTGTGCAATAGTTCAAATAAAATTTGGGGCAGGAAGGGGGATTTAGAACAGAGAACTTGAAACCAAAAGTTCAAGTTTCCCCTCCTTCCCTGGAGCCCCTCAATCTAGGTTCAAAGATGCATAGTACACTTCCTCCTTGAGATCCACTTTGTTATTGTAGAACTCAAAATATTTGAAAACCTCTCATGCTTAACACGGAAGAAGAACACAGGATTTGCCTTCTCAATCAGATAAATTGTAAAATACTATTAAGTATTTCAAACATCTATTTCTGTCCTCCAATAAAATGAAACCAAAGACAACTACTACCTTAAGGAGTATGAGAAGTACATTTCTTGAAAGACATACTTACAAGTAATTATCTGCCTAGTTAAGAGAATGTAATTAGTTATACTGATGTTTTATAAGTCGGATAACCAAAGCAAATTCATAACAGAAAAAGCTAAATTTAAAACAAGTGTCATTTAAAGTTTTTTTTTTAAATGAGTATAATTATTCAATACTCAAGGATTCAGAATCATCTACTGTACAGACACACTGTGCAAATACTGTACACATTACTCATTCACAGAACAGTTACTAAAAGTGAAACCCTAAACTTCTGATAGGATAGGAGATCAAGCCAGAACTCTCCACAGAAGTAGAATTCAGAAGCACTTGTAGCCGTTAAATGAAATGCTTGGTGGGAGCATTATGTCTGACGAGTTGACACTGACAGTCATATTGTTTTTAAAAAGTGCCATTTTAAGAGTTTTTTTGGTTCACTGAAAGCAACAAATTGTAAGACCAATGCCTAGAATGAAGGCAGGCTAAAAATCAATACACTTTGTAATCAACCCAGCAACGGTATTTAAACACAATGAGTTGGAAATAATTAATAGTTATATGGGGGGGGGGGGAAGGAAGCATGTCACTGTATTTTATAGCAGCACACACACTGTTAGCTAAATTCTGATCCCATGTTTTCTTGTTAAAAAAGACAACTCCATGTTTAATACATCCTGCAGCATGTACTTTTCCCCCTTCGGTTTCACTGACCTGAAATAAACGTTTCAGCCTGTAGCTTTTGTAAACTAATCTGTACCCTTTATGATAGATGTTCCCCTGGTTTCTCTTTATTTGGGAGTTTGCTTTTGGAGTGGGGAAGTGTGTGTGTGTGTGGGGGGGGGGGGTGTCCTTTATATCCTTATATGTAAAAGCCTCCGCCGATTTCCCTATACTTACCGGGAGATAGCAGTGAGAGAGGCTCTGAGTGAATGATCGCCAGTACACAGCTCCTTAGCAAAGGCTGCTGCTGCTCCGGCAGGCAAAACTTGGGGCTCTACGGTCGAGAAGAAACCAGGGGTTCTTTCAACAAGTCTCCAGAAGGCAGGTTTGGTAAGGGGAGGAGGGGGGGGGGAATGTGCAGTGTTGAGGGGGAGGGGGAGAAAGAAGAGGAGCCGTGAAACACTTGCAAGAAACGGGATCAGGAAATAGATCTCAGGACTGAGTGGTAGTAACAGGATCTAAAAATCTCCCCTCATCGCCATTCAGCGGAGATCTGCGCTTGCAGAGTTGCACCAGGGGGCAAGTGGCAGGGCTGGGTCTGGAGTTGCAAATGTTTATTCAAACACTTCATCTCAGAAGAGAGGGAGGGAGGCTGGCAACGGAGCAGGCACCGAAGGCTGGGGACGATGCGCGGTGCTGGGCTCGGTGTGTGTGTGTGTTACACTGGCGGGGGTGCCCGGGAACGCCGGGCGCAGAGGCATCTGGGCTGAGTGCTCTGGAAGCGACAACAGGTGGTACTGGATGTGGAGGGGCGGGAGGCAGGACTTGCTCCAGCAGTGGCAGCAAGGCGGGGGGAGTGAGGGAAATCAAGGTCCCCGTTGCGCTGGGGGAAAGAGGACAGTCACTGGCCGCAACTTCTCCGCACGCTGCCTGCAACCGCGCCGCGTGTGCGCCCCTCCAGCCAGAGCCCCCAGCTCCGCGCGCGCAACCCCCGCGGGGCAGGGATCGCGCCCGCCGCCTTGCGGCAGCCCCGGCTCCCGGGAAAGCGCCGAGCCCAAGCCTGGGGACGCTCAGCGGCGCGGCCGGCCCCCTGCGTGCGCGTGGGCTGGGCTCGGGGCGGGGGTGTAACTGAGCGGGACCTTCCCACCCTTCCCTCCGCCCCACGTCTGGAGGGTCCCCGGGGGAGCCCGCGCGCTCCTCCCCGGGGCGCCACTCCGCGGGAGCGCACCGCGGCGTGACACCCGCGCGAGCGGCAGGCGAGCCCAGCCCCTGCGTGCGCGGAGGGGCGGGTGCGCCCAGGGCCCGTGCGCTGAAGTTCACGGGGAGGGGGCAGAAGATGGATAAAAAGTTTCCAAAGTGAGAGCAGAAGGGGGGGGAGGAGTTGGTTCCCCCCCCTCTCGCTCCCTTCAGCGCCAGGGGAACGGCGTGTCCTCCCCCCCCGGCAGCAGCTCCCCGTCCCGGCTCGCCGCGCTCCCGCAGCGGGGCGCTGCGCTGGGGGTGGCTGGTGGGGCTGCTCCGGCGGCAGTGGCCAGCGGCCAGCCCCAGAGGTGAAGGAGCCGCCGCCTCTCCCATTGCATCGGCTCTGATTTATGCAAACAGACCGGCGGCCAGCGCGCATCCCCCGCCAGCAGCCAGGGGGAGGGGGGCACGTGGAGGCTCGGCATGGGGGGGGATGGAAGGAGTTAGGGGGCTGGAGGAGGGGGGGGAAGAAAAGTGAAACAAACAAGAAGGCGCCTGAAAAGTGGAGGGGAAAAGCCGAAAAGCCAAACTCACCCGCTGGAGACGGCCTGTCGGTGCCCACTACGGGCTCCCCCAGCGCGGGTGAGTCTGCCTGCCCGTCCCTCCCTGTACTCTAGCCGGGCAAGCCCCATGCGCCGAGCCTGGGCAGCAGGCACAGCGTGCAACAGCCGCACAATAAATAACAATAGAGCCCTCCGCTCGGGACTAGCTTCCAGGGGAGCCCAGCGCCTGGCAGGGCCAGCCCCGCTCCCAGCCCCCGCCGCTCCCGGCTCGGCTCCAGGCGCCTTGCGCGGCCACTCTGGAGTTTGGCGAGAGGGAGGAAGAAGGAGGTAAAGCTGGGGGGGGGAGGAGAGAAATAACACCCCCGCGGAGGGAGATGTTGTTATTTTTTGCTGTTATGAGTCTCTGACGTCACATCCACCTGCTGGGTAAACAACAAGGCTCGGTGCAAAGAAAAACACACACACACAGCTCGCAGTTGCAAAAGAGGCAGAGGAGCCGGGGGGCGCAGCGCAGCCCAGCCAGGCGCGAGGGGGGAGACCCGGGGCACAAGGGCTGCGGTGGTGCCAATCGGCTAAAGGGGGAGACGGGGACACAACCGAGCTGGGGCAAAGGGGGACGCGGGTGGGGGGCTAGCGAGCGGGGCGAGCAAACTGTTGGCTGGGGCTTGTTCCCGTCCAGAGGCGAGAGCGAGGGGGAGATGGGTCGGGGTGCGGGAGAGATCTGGAGCGAGCGCCAGGCAGAAAGTGCGAGCGCTTCGGAGGCAGCGCCGAAGCGAGAGGCTTCTCCCCTCTCGTTTTTTTCGGCACTTGATCCAATGAAAGCAGGCGAGTTCGGGAGGTGAAAGTTCAGCCGAAGGACAAACCCCAGTGTGCAAGGAAACGGGCGTGTACCGCGAGCGAGTCTCTCCTTACAAAGGGCACGGAGCTAGGTTACACGCGCGCTGGGGCTGGGGTGAGTCCGGGCCAGGCGCCGCTGGGAGAAAGTGCCTTAAAATCGCGAGTCGCTTGTTTGTTTCCCTCCCCCTTCGCTGCTCCTTCTAGGAACAGGCTCAGAGTCTGGGGCGATGCGTTGTTTAACACAAGTTACCTGCTGTTGCAGAGATACCGGTCAGGAGGAAAGTGAGGGTAGTTTACATCCAGTGCTCAGGGGAAAAAAAAAAAAGTGATGAGATTTGTTAGTGTGTTGCAACCAGGCTTGAAGTTAAATCGCCTGAGAGAAATCCAATAAAGGAGGCAAGGGATGCTGAATAAATGCTGCTTTATTTCTAAAGTCTTAGCACTAAATTAACTCCCCTCCTTAAAAAAAAGGAAAAATAAAAGGGGATGGGGGAATAGGATGGGTACCACTGAAGATTCATATCACCAAGCCATAGCAGTAAGTGACTAGTTCATAGTATGTTGGCATTTCTTTCATTAATCCAGTTTGGAACAGTTAGGTTGCAGTTTTGCTGCTCACAAACCTCTGTGTTTTTTAAACACTTTTATTTAATATTAACCCATAACATGATCGAGGCCTTTCTTTAAAAAAATCAAATTTATAACCAGTTTGAAAAGTAATAATTTTGCACTATCAATTAGAATTCAGGGCCTTTTAGGAGGCTCACAAAGCACTTTGCAAAATATAATTAAGCCTCCCAACATCCCTGTAAGGTGGGGGGGGAAATTACCTTGTTTTATAGATAGGTATGCGAGGCACAGAGAGGCTACATTAACAGCCTAAAATCACACAACAAGTCAGTAGTAAAACCGGAAATAGAATCCAGAATTCCTGACACACACACACACCAGTCTTATAGGTTCTAAGCACTCCTTCTCTACAGTGCTTACTATAAAGACCCACTTGCACAGCTCTATTGTTAATCAATAATATGTATAAAATAAACAATAAATATGTTCCTATTTTACAGAGGAAAGTAGGTGATTAGTAAACCAAAGGCCCACTCCTAAAAAGTGTTAAATGAGATGCCCATACTCCCTATTGCTGCATGACTTGAGACCTTACAGGATCTTGCCTCAGCCTGCATTCCATGTTTAGAACAAAATTCCCATTGATCTCAGTAGGTGTTTTGACTGAGGAAGGACTGCGGGATTGGATCCTCAGTGTCCATCCAACCGATAATAATAAAACTCATCACTTCAGCAGCTTCATGGTAAAAATGTATTAAGTTAAAAAAAAAAAGCTGAAATTTTTTAACTCAGTCAATTGTTCCAAGTGTTAAAGACAGTATTACTAATACCTAATAGTGTTATGCCCAAGTACCATTTCGCTTATATGGTATGAACCACACTGGCATGAATGAAGAGAGTTAAAACATAGAACTGTAATTTTGCCATATTTATTCTCTATCTGAGTGGCATTTTCTTTGTGGAGTTTAGTTGGACTCTGAGGACTACTGCTGTTCAGTTCAGTGATAGTTACTCCTATACAACCAACTGTTGTGTGTCTGACCTAGCATATGACACTGCAAAGTGTACAAGAGATCAACAAACTCCAAGCATGAAATGCTGGTCCCATTGAAATCAATGGCAGTTTTGCCAGGGACTTCAACAGGGCCAGGATTTCGCCCTAAGTGACAAATGGAGGAACTGACAGGCCCTACTCATTGGGTGGTGTTAACAATCCCACTAGTTAAAATTATAAATGTAGAATTTTTCCTGCTAACCCCCCTACACAATCTCTCTTATACTTATTCTGTATGAAGAATGCCAATTAGTGTCTGATGTTTGAGAGGGCTGCATACAGAATGCCCAACAGAGATCAGTTGTGTAGACTGAAGATGAACATTTTACTCTTCCACTCTAAAATGTTCAGCTTACCCTGTGAGTAGCTACAATAAGTGATGTGTTGAAGCATCACACCGTTTCAGAAATAAAGTTAATGGCCAGATTTATAAAAGAAGGTGCTTAAAGCTAGGCTCCTACATTTATATTTAGGTATCTAAATCAGTGGCCTCATTTTCAGAGGTGCTGAGGACCCAGAAACATAATAGTGTGACAGCAATTCTGCAGCATTCTGTAAAGAACAATTTAGATGGCAATTTGATTCTAGGAATTATTGAGCAACATACCCAGTTAGCAGAAATTATTTTCTTTCAACTAAGTGGAAACTGTTAATAATCTCATTTTGTCCATTTCTTTGCTTTTTGGTAATTGCACTCAGCAGGTTTGAAACAAGGCTCTCACTAAATGTTGCTCTCTCTGATTTTGTATATTTCAGTGTCTAGTCAGCTGAAGTGGTGAAGAACTGCATGTCCATTTACTATATGTTAGTGGGGAACTTAACTGCTTCTTAACATATTGTTCATTTTCAACACTGTCACGTTGCATTCATATAGAGCACATTTTAATTTCTTGATCAGTAATCAAGTGGAAGTTTCTTCTTGGCAAATTAAAGCAGGAAGATTTTCACACAAAAGAAAGGGCATGGTAGTAGAACGCCACCTTTTGGCAGAAAAAGTAAATACTGTAGAAGCATATTTCGAAGATGCTTCTGATGTGCAATTACACTTTAAATTACACTAATGGCAAAGTACTTATGCCTAATTCATTATATTTTAAATAATTAAGAGGAAAATCATCGCAAATAAATATTTGCAAAGACAAAGATGGTTTAGCTGTACTTTAAGAGTAATCTTCAAAGAGAGTAAGTACATAATTTCATTATGTCATTGTATTACTAAATAGACTCAATTATCAAAAAGCAGCAACAAAATACTAGCCTTCACAATCTACCCCACCCACTTGACGTACAGTGGAATATATTATAGATGTGTGTGATTGGAAAAGGCAGGTTACATTTTTGTAATATAATTAGGGTCTTTTTCCACCATTTTTCCATTTTACTTCATTGTTTTCTGATAGGAAATTACAGCAGGAGAAAATATATAGTGCAATTCTTAGACCATAGCCTGCACATAAATAGAAGCTATTTTTTCTCTTACTGAAGTGCTTTAGAGGTATTTGTTATACATTTAAACCCAGAATAAACTTTGTTTATTGTAAACTTCTTGGCTCTTGTTTTTAACTATGCAAATTTAAATCAGTATATTAACTCTATAAAACGTGATTAATTCCATAGACAATAAGAGCAGTGGGACTTCTCCCTCCCCCTCCACCAAGGCAAGCTGCTAATTGCACTTGAATTGTTTACTGCTGTATTGTTTTACAAGTGCCTGGAGAAAGAGATGCTTGATATTCCCACCACCACCATGATTATCCCAGGAGCAAATGCTTGGCAGATTTTGGTAAGGGTGTACACACGCTATGACTACAGCTTGTTAGTAAAAAAGAAAAAAATTATGGAGGTGATGACGCCTCTGTAATTATAGGTGTTACTGTTTTAAAGTCAGAATGTTTTCCAAGCTGCTCTAGTGCCACACCTCCAGCATCCCATGAGCAATGCCTCTTCAAATCCTTTCCATTTTAGTCACTGGTTTATGAGGATATACAGAATACCTCAACAAGGCATTGTTGTACACAATGAGAAATGAACTGGAAACAAGTTAGGGCTTCCCTGCTTCTTACTTAGACACAAAGCACAAATGGACACCATGATATTATTGTCTCTATCTATAGAGTATGAAAAGAAATGCAATATGGGACCTCAAAAAAAAAAAAAGGCACATTGACAAATGAAATGTGTTGGTTTTGCAGCTTGTTTTATATTTTGTGGTTGTTTAAATCAATCATGCCACCATTCTAAGGAGGCATAATTAGAGCAGAGAACCCATGAGTAATCACATCCATTAATTTACAAGAAGATTTCTGCTGCAAAGTAAGTTTGATGTTGGCAATCACTCCAAGTCTAAGTATAAAACAAGCGAATGTGAAGAAAGTCAGATCCTTATGACAATAGACACTGTTCAAAAGACAGAAGATGCAATCTTGCCTGTCAGACTGTTTTTATGAGAGAAGGTAAATAAGGCCAAACATTTGGCCCCGCTAATTTCTGGGATGTGAAGGCTCAGCTTTGTGATCCAAGTGGTGATAAGTTTTACAAAGGCATAAAGACCTACACTAAGGGCCTGATCTTGCCCCAAGTGAAGCCATTGGCAACATCCCCATTGACTTCAATGGCGGCAATATTCATTTTAATATGGGGAAGCAGGTTGGGGTGGGAACAAGAAAATATAGTTATCCCCAATGAGAGTTGTAGCCAAAGCAAGATTGTTTTAAAAATTCAATTGTGGTTTATGTCCTTCCCTCACAAGAAAGCTGGTGACATAAAACTAACGTGTACTTAAAAATTCTGGGCCACTTTTTTCAGAAGCGCATAGGACCCAGCATCTGCCCTTGTTCTCAGATTCTGTCTAGCCCATTGTTCTCAGTGGGAGCTGAGCACTTTTAAAAGTCTAGCCCCTTGTCTGCATTGAAGGCCTGATCCTGAAAGCTGTGGAGCAGCCCCACTTCACAACAAAGTTAATGGGAAATGCTTAGCACCTGGCACAATCAGGCTCCAATTAACCAGCATATACTAACCACAGCTGAATATTAGCCCCCTGCACTCTCCCTGCCATATAAGGGACTGCTAGCTGAATGGAGAGAAGAGATGAGTCGTGAGGAACACAAATTGTCTCTCTGTTCTTCCGTTAGTTGGTGTTTACAAGGGAAACCATGGTGGAGGCCAGTTTTCATTTACAGCTTCATCATCGAAGTGCAGTTAGGCAGGTACATACAGTAGCCTAAATTCTATTCTCCATTATATTGATGTAAATCCGGAGTAACTCCACTGAAGTCAGTGTTGCATCAGTATGAGTGAGAATGGAATTTAGCCCTGGAGTCCTAAGGGCATCCTAGCAGATTGTAAGGGCTAGATTCTCATACCCTTGCTCACGCTGATATTCCATTACTCCATTCACTTAAAGTCTTACAAAAAGTGGCCTTAGATAACTTGCACACTTTCAGTTGTTCTGGGTTCCAAACAATAGGTATTTTCTTTTCCTTACGGGCAAAGAAAGGGGAGGAATAGCTATTGTATTTGGGTCAGAGTATTAATCTGTCCCATTTTGGTGGAGGTTTTTCAATGCATATTCATTGGAATTAATATCAGTCTCAATTCCTATTGCTTCCTGAATATAAGTATATGATGTACTGTACATGGAGTGGCAAACACCACAAGACATCCAATCTTATAGTACCTCTATGACCAATTCATTTGGAAAACCACAAGTCAGGTCCTCTTGCAGTATTGAACATGTGTAAAATGCTAATATGAGCCATCTTATTTTATTGAGCAAACTGGGATGGAGAGAAGACAAATATAGGATAGGAAATAAATATTGCAGGGAGCAAGGGATTGTTTTAGGCATGAAAAGGGAAAGATTTCAGGGAGAAAGACAGACTACAAGAAAACCATTATCAACACATTTTTTTACAAGTAGTAGGCCAAATACAAACTTAAAAAAAAAGTTAAGGTTTTTATTCTCCCCTCACGGGAGTTCATCCCAGCAGTTTCTCAGACCCATTTTTCAGGATCTCCAACTTCTTGCTCTGTTTGAGACTAGGGTATATGTTCAAAGGAAGGGAAGGCCTTTGTGTCCAAAGACATACTGTTATATTCTACAAGCTATGGCACACCCAGGTCAGTTCCTCCTTGATAACCCCATGAACATTTGTGTGCAGTTCCTCTCATAAAGCAGTCATTGTCCTCGCATTAAAAATAAATGAATCTCCTATCAACCATGTCATATCCGAAGTCCTGTTTCTTCCCACCATAGTTGACCATGCTACGTCATGGCCAAGCGTGTTAAAGTTCAGCACTCCGTAGGGAATGTCAGGTACCCATAATCATCATACTTCTGGGCCAGAGGAATAGCACAAAAGCATATATGTAAGTGAAGGAACAATAATTATTCATATTATGGAAGCACAGCTGTTGAAACAAATAATGCAACACAAGCCTTGACAGTGATAATATACTGTGTTTATTATTTCCCTCCAGTTATAGTCCATGTGAGGTTCAGTCTCCTAGAGGGCAGCGTAAGGTCCATCTCTTGCAGCTGGTTGAAGGTCAAGAGGACAAATGCTGGTGCAGATGGTATTCCCCCTGCTAAAGGTGCTATTCAGGTCTTCTATCCTTGAGGGTCCCTTTGCTTGGAAGCATAGGAGGCCACCAGCAGTCTCCCATGATTATTTTGCTGCAGCAGAACATCTGTCACCTCTTCTTTAGCTTATTAATAATTTCACCATTGGGTTTTCAGACCTTAAAGCCTGATTTTGTTCAAAGCTAGGCCAGGAGTTCATCGGCGGGAGTACAAAGGTTATGAGACTGGCTACCTGTTACTCTGTGACAGACTGCCATCCACCTAGCCTAAAATTATTTTATGTATATTTATTAACCTTGTTTATTATAGCTTTTTCAATAGCAAAACAGAATAGCTGCATGTTAAATTCCATTTGAGCCCATTTCACAGGTTTGTACCTTACTAAAAAAATTATCTTTAAAAGGTGAATTCTTCTGGAAAATGGGACCAAATCATTTCAGTCATTTTTAACTTGTCCTAGTGGGGTAGGGGAAGAGGAGAGCATTGTAACTCCTGAAATACAGTATCTAGTTTAAAATTTATGGAGTTATGTGACTGCATGGTGCTGTGGATAGGAGTGAAAGAGTTAAACCCCCACCACCCTTTTTTCTTTTTTAAAAGTATGAAGGAATTGTATTAAATACAGCTTTTGTTAACATAAAAACTTTCAGTTTCTCATTGCAATATTAAACGCTTCCAAATCATAAATATTTAGTAATGTGGCCAAGTTCACTTTGCAATGAGATTAACTTCAGTTCCTGACTTTCTTATGGTTAAATCCTAAATCGTGGTGTTGCATTAATGTAGATTTTTTGCAACAGTCGTCTTCTGGCATAGGTTAGCTTAATGCTGGTTTAAGATGAAATCCTGGCCGCACTGGAAGCCAACGGAAGTTTTGCTATAGACTTCCATGGACCAAGATTTTACCCTTGGAGACTATGGGCCACTGTATCTTTCTACACCAGGTCTATAGCCGTGCATTTTTCTCTGGTTCTCCATTCTTGTGGTTCCACGCCTACTTATTGAATTGATTTTCTGTCTCTGATGACAGCACCACTTCTTCAACAAACATCCTGTCTGTAAAGAGTCCTCTAAGGTTAAATTCTCATCCCTCTGCTCTTTTCTGTCTTCCTTTTCACCTTAACTAGAACTTATGCTTTAATATGACTCTTCTTCACACAGCACACAATCAACTTGTGGAACTCCTTGCCTGAGGAGGTTGTGAAGGCTAGGACTATAACAGCGTTTAAAAGAGAACTGGATAAATTCATGGAGGTTAAGTCCATTAATGGCTATTAGCCAGGATGGGTAAGGAATGGTGACCCTCGCCTCTGTTTGTCAGAGGGTGGAGATGGATGGCAGGAGAGAGATCACTTGATCATTACCTGTTAGGTTCACTCCCTCTGGGGCACCTGGCATTGGCCACTGTCAGTAGACAGGATACTGGGCTAGATGGACCTTTGGTCTGACCCAGTATGGCCATTCTTATGTTCTATGACTCCTTTAATACTTCTCAGTGTCTATCCTGAGGAAGTAAACTTAAATCGCAACTTCCTTAAGCTAAGGAAGCTTCCAAGGAGTAGTACTGCTTTTGGCCTAGAGTCAGCTATTCAAACACTACTCCATCTCTCCTCAGACTTTTCTGTGTACCACGCTGGTCCAGAGGGGGTCCTTACAATCCCAGCAGTGAAGACAGGTATCACGTTACCAGCATGGTAAAGACCATGCAAGAGAGATTATGTAAATGTTAGTATGGGGATGACAATGGTAACATCTGTGTTAAGTCCCTGGATATGCACAGTGTAAAGAGAGGGCCTGATCCAAAGCCCATTGAAGTCAACAGGGGTCTTGCTCTTGACTTCAGTTACCTTAGGATCAGCCCTAGATGTATTGAGGCACCAGCGCAGACTAACTGAAATGAGTGCCCATCCAGACACTAAGAGTGGCAGGACTATTGCAGACTTGACCCTTGAATACTTATTAAACATTACATTAGTCTCTCGTCTCCTTTTTGGAAGTGAATATTACAACTGGACAAAGATTAAAACAAATATCTTGCATTACTGTGGCATTTATAGGGCAGTGCAAAGCCATTATCCTGCGACACGCAATGAACTACCTCTGGATACCTAGTGGAGTTTCAAATTCTGATTAGATCACAGGTACAAATTAAATTTGATGGCCTCTTCACAATCCACCCTGCCATTCTCTTAATTAACTACACTTCCCATAAGCTTAATTGTGATGGCAACATGGTAATTTAAAGATGGTATCTGCCTTTTTTCCACAGAGGATACATTTTTTTGTCCTTGTTGATCTCAAACTTGCACAGCACCCTGTGATATTATTGGGTCTAAAGTCTTGCATTATTTTTAACCCTATGGTCCTGCATCAGCCATTAAGGTTTCCACTGCAGTTACATGTCCGTGAAAACAGCAACCCCTGTGTCTCCATTGGAGCAACATATATTGGTTATTGGTGAATAACTGCCAGGAATAAGAGGGATGGGGGAGAAGTGAGAAGAGAGAGAAGCAAATCATGTTCCTGGTGGTTCTAACCCTCTGGCAGTGAACAGGTTAAACCCCACTATGCTGCCATCCCTGCACAACATTGGTTGTTCTAGCATCGTGGAACCCTGGACTGTGCTCTCCTTGTCCATTTTGACCTATATCTGACGTTAGCATTGCAAATTATGTCTGTTGCCATTCAGCTAGTCAAAGGCCTTGTCTACACTACGAGAGTAGTTCGATTTTACTTGCATCGAATTTTTGTAATCGATATTGCAAAGTCGAACGTGTGTGTCCACACTAAGGACAGTAATTCGACTTTGTGCGTCCACACTAACGGTGATAGCGTCGACATTCGAAGCGGTGCACTGTGGTCAGCTATCCCACAGTTCCCGCAGTCCCCTCTGCCCATTGGAATTCTGGGTGTAGCCGGCAATGCCTTCTGGGTAACAAAATGAGTCGAGGGTGCTTTTGGGAAACTGTCGTCATCCGTCCATCACTCCCGCCCTCCCTCCCTGAAAGCGCCGGCGGGAAAACAGTTCGCGCGCTTTTCCAGTCATTGACAGCGCGGACGCCACTGTACTCCGAGCATGGAGCCCGCTGCGACCATCGCTGCAGTTGTGGCCGCTCTCAACGTCTCGCAGCTTATCATAAAGGTTTCCCTGAGGCAGATGCAGAAAAGTCAGGCAAGGAGGCTACGGCACCGCGGTGATGTCCTGAAGTCTGAGAGTAGCACAGACCTGTCAGAAAGCAGGCGACCCAGCGCCGAGGACATCACAGTGGCAATGGGTCATGTTGATGCCGTGGAACGGCGATTCTGGGCACGGGAGACAAGCACTGAGTGGTGGGACCGCATAGTGCTGCAGGTCTGGGATGAATCCCAGTGGCTGCGAAACTTTCGCATGCGGAAGGGAACTTTCCTGGAACTTTGTGAGTTGCTGTCCCCTGCCCTGAAGCGCAGTGACACCCGGTTGCGAGCTGCACTGAGTGTACAGAAGCGAGTGGCCATAGCCCTGTGGAAGCTTGCAACGCCAGACAGCTACCGGTCAGTCGCGAACCAGTTTGGGGTGGGCAAATCTACCGTGGGGGTTGTTGTGATGCAAGTAGCGAAGGCAATCGTTGATGTACTGCTGCCAAAGGTAGTGACCCTGGGAAACGTGGAGGCGATCATAGATGGCTTCGCAGCGATGGGATTCCCAAACTGCGGTGGGGCCATAGATGGAACTCACATCCCTATCCTGGCACCGGACCACCAGGCCACCCAGTACATTAACCGAAAGGGATACTTTTCCATGGTGCTGCAAGCACTGGTGGACCACAGGGGACGTTTTACCAACATCTACGTGGGATGGCCGGGCAAGGTTCATGACGCTCGTGTTTTCAGGAACTCTGGTCTGTTTAGACGGCTGCAACAAGGTATTTACTTCCCGGACCACAAAATAACTGTTGGGGATGTGGAGATGCCTATAGTCATCCTCGGGGACCCAGCCTACCCGCTAATGCCCTGGCTCATGAAGCCCTATACTGGCGCCCTGGACACTGAAAAAGAACTCTTCAACTACCGGCTGAGCAAGTGCAGAATGGTGGTGGAGTGTGCTTTTGGCCGTCTCAAGGGGAGATGGAGAAGCTTACTGACTCGCTGTGATCTCAGCGAAACCAATATCCCCATTGTTATAGCAGCTTGCTGTGTGCTCCACAATCTCTGTGAGAGCAAGGGGGAGACCTTTATGGCGGGGTGGGAGGTTGAGGAAAATAGCCTGGCTGGTGATTACTCACAGCCAGACAGCCGGGCGATTAGAAGAGACCAGCGGGAAGCGCTGTGCATCCGGGAGGCTTTGAAAGCAAAGTTCCTGAGTGAGCAGGGTAACCTGTGATTTTATAGTTTGTGTACTGAGAAGCTAAACCTGCCCCCGTTTCTTTACCCAGGTAATGTTGACTATCCTATCCAGTTACATACCCCCTTCACCCCCCCTCCAACACACGTGTCGAAATAAAAATAGTTCTACTTTGTTAAAGCACACCGTTTTCTTTAATACTGTTTTAGCGGGAATTTTTTAAAACTGGGACGCAGACTGTGGTGCGGGGCGGGTCTAGTGTTGTGATGCGAATGCAGCTTCTAAACTCAAGGATTGACAGGCTCCGCTGCGGTGGGATGCTTGTTTCAACGGAGCCTGTCACCCCTCCTGATCGGGACTGTGTGTATGGGAGGTCTATTTGACTTTGTGGCAGGGGGAGGACGGTTACAGATCCCATGCTGTGTGGCTCTGTGATCCTGTCTAAGGACCGGCGCTTAAGATCTGTAACTGCCCTCCCCCGCCACAAAGTCACAGAGCAACCCACCCCCCCCAACATTACATCAAAACAACCTCCCAGACTAACCGGGGCAACTAGTCACTGCATCACTGCACTGTGTATGTGCCCTGCTGCTGTGCCTGCCCCCGACTATGTACCCTGCCAAAGGAGACTGTCCTGTCCAATTTCCAACCCCCTTTCCCCTCCTCCTCCAAAAGAACATGATTGAAACAGTAGTTAACAGAAACGAATTTTTTATTATCAACTACACATGGCATTGGGAGGTGAAACTTGGACGTGGGCTTGTGTCAGGCGGGAAGGAAAGAACTTTTCAAATTTTGGGAAATGAGAGCCTTCTGCTACTAGAGCTCTCTGCAGGGGTGGAGTGAGAGTTAGCAGGGACTCTGCCGCCTCTCCTTCTTTGCACTTTGGGTGAGGTGGGTATGGGACTTGGTGGCGGGGGAGGGCGGTTAGAGATGGACTGCAGCGGGGCTCTGTCCTCCTGCCTCCGTTCCTGCAGAACATCCACAAGGCGCCGGAGCGTGTCCGTTTGCTCCCTCAGTAGTCCAAGCAGCGTTTGAGTCGCCTGCTGGTCTTCCTGCCGCCACCTCTCCTCCCGATCCATGTTGGCTTGGTGCATTCGGGTCAAGTTCTCCCGCCACTGGGTCTGCTGTGCTGCCTGGGCTTGGGAAGAGGCCATAAGCTCAGAGAACATGTCCTCCCGTGTCCTCTTCTTCCTACGCCTAATCCGCGCTAGCCTCTGGGAGTGTGATTCCAGGCTAGGTTGTGAGACAGTCGCAGACGGGGCTGTGGAAATGGGAAAAAGGGAGTGAATTCCTCTGAAAGATAAATGTAGTTGTGAACAAAGAACATAGTCTTTCTCTGTGAACAAGACCATGCACAGCACCTTTCACATGCGCACTCAGCACAAGGTCGAATTCTCGGCCTTCGCATTCTGTGCCTGGGGTCTTGAACAGCACATTTGAGAAGCGAGGCAGCACAACGGAATTTCTGTTGCAGGCAGACATGGTAAGCCGTACACTTGTGGCAGTTTAAAACTTTTATATTACCACTGGCCTCATTTCACATTTAAATCAATGTCAGTCCCTGCTGCCAGCAATCCGGCAAGCGGGAACTCTGCTCCTGTCCCACCCCCTCGCGGCTGTCCCCGGGAATGATCCCTTTCGGCTGCCCCTCTCCCGCCTCCACCGCGTGGCTGCAAACCAGCGGTGACAGTTCTGTAAAGGAACGGGAAAGCAGTCCCAACACTAACATTCCCCTACCTAATTAAAAGCAGGTCACCATGGCCGACATCACCCTGATGAGGATCTCCGAGAGCGACAAAGAGAGAATGCTCCGGGAAAGCCTCCAAAGACCAGGGCCGTATGCCGCCCTGCTGTGCAGAGCAATGATCCCCGAGTACCTGATAATCTCGTGGCGCGGCAACGTGTCGTACTTCGGAGGACCCAATAAGGCCGCTCTCCCCAAGAACCTCATGCAACGGCTTTCAAGTTACCTCCAGGAGAGCTTCATCGAGATGTCCCAGGAGGATTACTGCTCTATCCCCGCACATATAGACCGCATTTTACTGTAGCTGCAGTAGCAGGGAATACACAGTAGAGCGGCTTGTGCAGGACAATCACTGAAAACCGGACATTGCTAGATTTCTTTTCAAAACTTGCACTGCCCCTTACTAAACCGTTAAGCGCCTAGGGCACACTAATCATGAACAACCCATTCTTTTAATTGTTAATATTCCTGTTTTGTTAAAAATAAATGTTTAGATGTTTACAACACTTACTGGCTGATCCTTCACCAGATTCTGTGTCCGGGGTAATGGCTGGGGACGCTTCGTAGGGGATCTCTGTAAGGGTGATGAAGAGATCCTGGCTGTCGGGGAAATCAGCGTTGTGAGAGCTGCCAACTGCCTCGCCCTCCTCATCTCCTTCCTCATCTTCCCCGTCCCCTAACATGTCTGAGGAACCGGCCGTGGACAGTATCCCATCCTCAGAGTCCACGGTCACTGGTGGGGTAGTGGTGGCGGCAGCACCGAGGATGGAATGCAGTGCCTCGTAGAAACGGGATGTCTGGGGATGGGATCCGGAGCGTCCGTTTGCCTCTTTGGTCTTCTGGTAGCCTTGTCTCAGCTCCTTGATTTTCACGCGGCACTGCGTTGCATCCCGGCTGTATCCTCTCTCTGCCATGTCTTTAGAGATCTTCTCGTAGATCTTTGCATTCCTTCTTTTGGATCGCAGCTCGGAAAGCACGGACTCATCGCCCCACACAGCGATGAGATCCAAGACTTCACGATCAGTCCATGCTGGGGCTCTCTTTCTATTCACAGACTGCATGGCCATCACTGCTGGAGAGCTCTGCATCGTTGCCAGTGCTGCTGTGCTCGCCACGATGTCCAGACAGGAAATGAGATTCAAACTGGCCAGACAGGAAAAGGAATTCAAATTCAAATTTTCCCGGGGCTTTTCCTGTGTGGCTGGTCAGAGCATCCGAGCTCGCACTGCTGTCCAGAGCGTCAACAGAGTGGTGCACTGTGGGATAGCTCCCGGAGCTATTAGCGTCGATTTCCATCCACACCTAGCCTAATTCGACATGGCCATGTCGAATTTAGCGCTACTCCCCTCGTCGGGGAGGAGTACAGAAGTCGAATTAAAGAGACCTCTATGTCGAACTAAATAGCATCGCAGTGTGGACGGGTGCAGGGTTAATTCGATTTAACGGCGCTAACTTCGACATAAACGCCTAGTGTAGACCAGGCCAAAGTGAATGGACAGAAACAAGACAAAAAGCGTAGCAAAGATGATACTAATGGAAGGGGGGGGGAATCTGAATTACATGTAATTAATTATTTTTTAATGTAAAAACCGTAATAGTGTGGTGGTGCTTGAAAAATCATTTAAAGCCTCTTTTCAAAAGAGCAGCCTCCCCTGTTAGTAATCTTCTTTTCTGTGCTGCCAGTATGAATTGTGATATGCAACTTCCTTATTGGCCCATTGCCAGCATTTGCAGGCTGATATCCGACTGTCCAAAAGACCTAAGTAGGATAATCTTGTGTCCTCCTTCTAAATGGATAACTTCACATGACCAGGGACCCTGGCAACCTACTGAACATTTTGGTGGGAAATTGTCAGATTTAAGCCAAAGTTGTGCAGATGATGACAGAAAATGTAATGCAACTGGGGAGAAGTTTCAGATTAAATAGATTCAGTAAATTTGTTTCTTAGCTTGCAAAATGATAAATTAATTTGATTTCAACATATCAGCATCACCTTTCCCAGCCTTGAGGCATCTTGATAGATAATTATAAACACACGCCGATGAAGACAAGCCAGAGGAGCTGTAGCAAAGCAATGGCATTTTCTCTGCACAAAAGAAACTGGTCCACATAACCAAAAGTCACAGCTCCACACAAACCCTCCACCTCTCAGCCATTCGTCTCACCCAACTCCCCATACACTCCCTTTCCATTTGTTTTAAAGGCCTGGTCTACACTACGACTTTAATTCGGATTTAGCAGCGTTAAATCGAATTAACCCTGCACCCGTCCACACAACGAAGCCATTTAATTCGAAATAAAGGGCTCTTTACATCGATTTCTGTACTCCACCCCGACGAGAGGAGTAGCGCCAAAATCGATTTTATCATTTCAAATTAGGGTTAGCGTGGCCGCAATTCGATGGTATTGGCCTCCGGGAGCTATCCCACCGTGCACCATTGTGACCGCTCTGGACAGCAATCTGAACTCGGATGCACTGGCCAGGTAGACAGGAAAAGCCCCGCAAACATTTGAATTTCATTTCCTGTTTGGTCACCTGTGCTCTTCACGTTGGGCACAGATAGCTCATCAGCACAGGTAACCATGCAGGCCGATAATCGAAAAAGAGCACCAGCATGGACCGTACGGGAGGTACTGGATCTGATCGCTATATGGGGAGAGGATTCAGTGCTAGCAGAACTTTCATTCAAAAAGACGAAATGCCAAAACTTTTGAAAAAATCTCCAAGGGCATGATGGAGAGAGGCCACAATAGGGACTCAGATCAGTGCCGCGTGAAAGTCAAGGAGCTCAGACAAGCCTATCAAAAAACAAAGGAGGCAAAGGGTCGCTCCGGGTCAGAGCCGCGGACATGCCGCTTCTACGACGAGCTGCATGCAGTTCTAGGGGGGGCCGCCACCACTACCCCACCTCTGACCGTGGATTCCGAGGCAGGGATAATCTCATCAGCTACACCTGAGGATTCTGCGGACGGGGAAGAGGAGGAGGAGGAGGACGAGCTTGCAGAGAGCACCCAGCACTCCGTTCTCCCCAACAGTCAGGATCTTTTTCTCAGCCTGACTGAAGTACCCTCCCAACCCTCCCAACCCAGTATTCAAGACCACGACCCCATGGAAGGGACCTCAGGTGAGTTTACCTTTTAAAATATAAAACTTGTTTTAAAAGCAAGGGTTTTTAATGATTACTTTGCCCTGAGGACTTGGGATGCATTCGCAGCCAGTACAGCTACTGGAAAAGTCTGTTAACGTGTCTGGGGATGGAGCGGAAATCCTCCAGGGACATCTCAATGACGCTCTCCTGGAGGTACTCCAAAAGCCTTGCCACAAGGTTTCTGGGCAGTGCAGCCTTATTCCGTCCTCCATGGTAAGACACTTGACCGCGCCATGCTTGCAGCAAGTAATCTGGTATCATTGCATGACAAAGCCTGGCAGCGTATGGTCCCGGTGTTTGCTGGCATTCAAGCAACATCCGTTCTTTATCTTGCTGTGTAATCCTCAGGAGAGTGATATCGCTCATGGTAACCTGGTTGAAATACGGGAATTTAATTAAGGGGAGAGAGGTGGCAGTTCCTACTGGGCTGTTTGCCTGTGGCTGAAAAGAAATTCTTCCCTGCAGTTAGCCAAGCGCAGGTGCGGGGTGGAATTGGCCCAGAGCTTTTCGCGTTTGGCTAGCAGGGATCTTCCCTGATACCAGCCACGCAGTGGGGGGAGGAGTAAAGCGATCATCCCAGAGAATTGGATGGGGGGGGGTGGTTAGTTTGTTTTCTGCTGCTGAATGTTAACAGGAAAACGCAGCACTCAACGGGCTTTGCTTGGTATGTGGGAAAGGAGGGCGCAGAAGCCGAAAGACAATGACTTACCATGGCCACATGCAAGCCGAATTCTGTTGCCCGGACCTGCGTCTGTGATCTCTAGCAGCAAAGCCACAGGCACTCAATATTAAGAGGCAAAATGCGACCTTGCACAGAAATCACATGTGCTATGTAATGTGAATAGTGTTGGTCACCGTGAAAGAGTATAAGCATTGTTCTGCAAAATGCATCTTTTTAAAAAGTTCTCTCCTTTTTTCCCTCCCTCCAGCAACTGCAAATTCTTCAAGCCTCCCTCCTCCGTCCCGAAGGCTATCACAGATAAGGCGTCGGAAAAAGAAGACGCGAGACGAGATGTTCGCAAAATCATGGAATCCAACCGCAGTGACAGAGCTCATCTGAATGAGTGGAAGGACACGGTTTCAAAGTATAGGAAAGAAGCCAGTGAACGTGAGGACAGGAGGGACCAATGTGAGGACAGGAGAGACGCTCGAGATGAGAGGTGGCGGCAGGAAGATCAGAGGAGGCAGGATGCAATGCTGGGGCTGCTGTGTGAGCAAACAGACATGCTCCGGCTTCTGGTGGAGCTTCAAGAACGGCAGCAGGATAATAGAGTGCCGCTACAGCCCCTGTATAACCCCCCTCCCCCCTCACCATGTTCCATAGCCTCCTCACCCAGACATGTAAGAACGCGGGGGGGAGGCTCCGCTCACCTTCCCATTCCACCCCAGTGAACAGCCCAAGTAAAAGGCTGTCATTTTATTAACCTTTTTTTAGTGGCCTTTTCCTTCCCGCCGATCCTCCTCCCAAACCCCACCCGGGTTCCCTCCCTCTTTTTATAAAATATTAATAAAGAAAGAATAAATGATTTTTAAACTATAGTGACTTTATTTGGTTTGAAAGCAAGCTGGGGGAAGGGGGAGGGTGGGTTCCTTTCAGAGAATGAGTCAATAAAGGGGGCGGGTTTTCATGAAGGAGAAACAAACAGATATTTCACACTGTAGCCTGGTCAGTCATGAAACTGGTTTTCAAAGCTTCTCTGATGCACAGCGCTTCCTGCTGTGCTCTTCTAATCGCCCTGGTGTCTGGCTGCGCGTAATCAGCAGCCAGGCGATTTGCCTCAGCCTCCCACCCCGCCATAAAGATCTCACCCTTACTTTCACAGAGATTGTGGAGCACACAGCAAGCAGAAATAACAATGGGGAGATTGGTTTGGCTGAGGTCTGAGTGAGTCAGTAACGATCGCCAGCAACCTTTTAAACAGCCAAATGCACATTCTACCACCATTCTGCACTTGCTCAGCCTGTAGTTGAACAGCTCCTGACTCCTGTCCAGGCTGCCTGTGTATGGCTTCATGAGCCATGGCATTAAAGGGTAGGCTGGGTCCCCAAGAATAACTATTGGCATTTCAACATCCTCAACGGTTATTTTCTGGTCCAGAAAGTAAGTCCCTTGCTGCAGCCCTTTAAACAGAGTAGTGTTCCTGAAGATGCAAGCGTCATGAACCCTTCCCGGCCAGCCCAGGTTCATGTTGGTGAAACGACCCTTGTGATCCACAAGTGCTTGCAGCACCATTGAAAAGTACCCCTTGCGGTTTATGTACTGGGTTCCCTGGTGCTCCGGTGCCAAGATAGGGATATGGGTTCCATCTATCGCCCCACCACAGTTAGGGAATCCCATTGCAGCAAAGCCATCCACTATGACCTGCACATTTCCCAGAGTCACTACCTTTCGTAGCAGCACCTGAGTGATTGCTTTGGCTACTTGCATCACAGCAGCCCCCACAGTAGATTTGCCCACTCCAAATTGATTCCCGACTGACCGGTAGCTGTCTGGCGTTGCAAACTTCCACAGGGCTATCGCCACGCGCTTCTCAACTGTGAGGGCTGCTCTCATCTTGGTATTCTGGCGCTTCAGGGCAGGGGACAGCAAGTCACAAAGTTCCACGAAAGTGCCCTTATGCATGCGAAAGTTCCGCAGCCACTGGGAATCATCCCACACCTGCAACACTATGCGGTCCCACCAGTCTGTGCTTGTTTCCCTTGCCCAGAATTGGCATTCCATGGATAGAACCTGCCCCATTAACAACATGATCTCCAAAGCACCGGGGCCCGCGGTTTGACAGAATTCTATGTCCGTGTCCATGTCCATGCCCTCATCACGCTTGTCGCTGCGCTGCCGCCGCCACTGCCTCCTCGCCTAGTTTTTCTGGTCCTGGCTCAGCATAAACTCCACGAGAACGCGCGAGGTGTTTACAATGTTCATGACTGCTGTCTTGAGCTGAGTGGGCTCCATGCTTGCCGTGGTATGGAGTCTGCAGTGTTCACCCGGGAAAAAAGGTGTGAAATGGTTGTCTGCCGTCCGTTGCTTTCATGCAGGGAGGGAGGGAGGGGTGAGGCTGTACCCAGAACCACCTGCGACAATGTTTTTTGTCCCATCAGGCACTGGGATCTCAACCCAGAATTCCAATGGGCGGGGGAGACTGCGGGAACTATGGGATAGCTATGGGATAGCTACCCACAGTGCAACGCTCCAGAAATCGACGCTAGCCCCGGAACATGGACGCACACCGCCGAATTAATGTGCTTAGTGTGGCCGCATACATTCGACTTTATACAATCTGTTTCCCAAATTCGAATTATATAAATTCGGATTAATCCCGTAGTGTAGACATACCCAAAGGGAGCAGAGTCAAACGTCAAAGGAACAGGTTTTGCAGCATAACCTAGAGGCCAAACTATTTTGACTATTTCAGACTGAAGTCTGTGGGATGAATTCCAGTCAGGGGCCCCACTGGCAAGACCTTGCCAGCTCTTTCATTTTCCAAGGGAGCTGTTAGTCAGGAACCACAGTTGACCTCAACCATGGCAGTGTAACAGACAGGGAAAGTGAGGCACAGAGCAGTGATGTGATTTGCCAAAGGACACACGCCCTTCAATGGCAGAGCTCAGAATCTCAGTCTGGTGTCCTATATACACCAGATCACAACATCTAGCTCTTTAGGTCGCAGATTGTCTTCTCTCTGGTCATGATCTTACAAAGAGATCCAGGCAGAGCCTTATGCTCTTCAGGAGTCCCATTAACCCCAAAGGTCCAACCACGGGCATCCTTTTGTAGGATCAGGCCCTATGTTCATAAATAATTATGTAACTGTTTTTCAACAGAAAATTGAATTTTCAACTAAACAGAAGGGTTTTTTTTCCCTGGGACTAGCTGATTTCTGCAGAAAAATTTTACTTTTCATTTAAAAAAAAACCCCAAAACTGTTCAGTTTTGGTTTTTAACTGAAAAAAAATTTTTTTTTAAACAAAAACAAATGCCTTCATTTTCATCAAAATTTGCAGCAAGAATACAATTTCTAACCAGCTCTACGCTACATGCATTTTTCATAATACCAAAAAGCAGAAGTGACCAGAGAGTGGAAGATCTGTTAGATTATGGAATAGACTCCCAGAAGAAGAGGAGGAAGCCACACTGCTTGGAGCATTTAAAACAAGATCAGGAAATACACTGTGGGGAACAATCCTGCACTGACAGGGTGTAAGGAGGCATACTCACCACACATAATAGCTCTCCCTTGTGGCAGGGTGCTATGTTGCAAGGCACCATTGTCTCCAGTTCCTCCAGCAGGTCATCTGCCTCCCACTAGGTCTTCCAAGGCTCGGCCCTCCAGCCAAGTCACAAAGTTCAGTCCCCTTCCAGGGTAACAAAATGGTCCAGCTTGAAAGTTCAAAAAATATCCCAACCCAAAAGAACCTTCAGCTCCACCCTCACCCTGGGCTCAATATTCCTTCCATTGCTCTTGCATGGCCGTGCCTTAAAGCTGGTGGAGGAACCCAGGACCAGCCTCTACTCTGGGTTCCAGCCCAGGGACCCTATATAAGCATCTAGGTCTGCTTCTACTTACGTGGTACTGTTTTCCTGGGCTACTACCTACCTCCAATCCCCTTTGCATTGCTTCCCCATAGCTTGTGCTTAACACAGCCTCCCTTTGGATCTCAGACATCTGTCTTCTCCCTAGATCCTCCTAGCCCTCCTCTCTCTGCTGAACTAACCACTCTTCTACCCCACCCTCATCTCTGAGGTCTCCCCATTCTGAGTCCCCTCAGCTTCCTTATAGTGCCCCGGTGCATAATCTTCCTTACCCAGCTCTGCCCCCCACCCAGGGTTGCCAACCCTCCAGGATTGACTTAGAGGCTCCAGGAATTAAAGATTAATCTCTAATTAAAGTTTATATCATGCAATGAAACCTCAAGGAATACGTCCAACCAAAATTAGCAACCCTACCCTCCTGAGGCCAGGAAGCAATCAGTCAATCACAGGTACGCCAATTGGCTCTTAACCCCTTGTCTAATAGGTGATGGAAGTAAATCCCCATCACACAGGGGTAGAGCAGATGACCTAATCTGTCTCAAATCTGTACCATCTTTGAGTCGATGAACTCCTATTTTCAACTGGTGAAAAACCTACAGACTAACAAACCAAGACCATCTTAAAAAAAAACCACCACCACCCTAATAATAATTAGTGATGCAAAAAGAGACAGCTAAATGGCCACTGTATGTAATTGTGACAATCTGGTCTGTTGTGACAAGTTGCCTGTCATAGTGGAAAGGAAAGATCAAGGGCTGGATTCTCTGGTCTCGCTGAGCCATGCTTGGCATAGAAGTTGGTAAAAGAGTGAGAGGGGATGAAAGTGGCTTAGCCTAGAGCTGAGTGGGGGATAGTTCAGCTTCTCGCACACAGTAGAGCAGACTCCGCACTTGTCTAAGGTGCACTTGGCTGGTCACAGCCCCAAGGAGTCATTCCAACAACTGGAGATCACTGGTTCGCAAAGGTGCTGCCATCACAGCTCCCTTTCCCAGGGCTCAGTGGGAGGAGAAATGGGAAGAGGAATTCAAAGAAATCCCTAGACAGCTGATTACGCTGGCTTTATAGTACCTCAGCACCATTAGGGGTCACCAATGGGCTGAGAATCTGTATTCAGACAGCTGGAGCCCAAAATGTCTTGTGGCTACTCTCTAAGCACCAAACTAAGCGTCTCCATATGTGATCAACCAAAACACAACCTATATTAGCGTAACATTACATCAATGGGGGAGACATTGTTTTAGGTCACATTAGATCTAGTTGGAATATGGTGAGCATTTTCCACCAAAATATTTTGGAAGAAATTGAAATTCTCTTTCCTCCCTCCCCATACATTTTTGGGTGAATTTCTTGGTTTAGTTCCAAAATAAAAAAAACCAGCCTTTCATCTAAATAAAGACATATTTTGAAAGAAGCAAAAATTTGAATAAAATAAAATAAAAAATTTCCCTAAAATAAAATTAAAATGGCACTTTTTCATTTAAAAATCTGCTGAGAAATTTTGACCAGCTTTAGATAATACATAACTCAAGAAAAATAGAGAAATATACCAAAACCAAAAATACTATCAATTAAGAAATACCAGTAGGTTGTGCTGCTATTGTTCATACTCAAAAGAAGATGATAAACTATAGTGCTATCTAAATAAATGAACATAATGTCTTGGACAAAGTCCAGCTTGAGCAAATAATTGGTGCAATGCCATTGCAGCAATTCTCTTGCATGGTGAGAGCTGGTTGAAAGTCACAATTTTCATTCTGCAAGAAATGCAGAAAATCTGAATCAATTTTGTTCAGACATGCAACAAAAAAAGTAGAATTCGCAATAGTTCCTGAAGAAGGAAATAAAAAAATAATTTAGAAATCATCAAAACATTTTATTAAAAAAAAAAAGGCAAAGGAAAATTGACCCTGGGAGCCCAAGCGCTGAGATTTCCAACTCAGCTGTGGTTGAACTGAACCGTGGCAGGAAGCCTAGAGAGTCCCTGGAGGGTTAGTGTGGACCAGAGTCAAAGGTGCTAACATGACCTTATCACTGCCCAACATTACATAGGCTCGGGGGTTGGTATACAGAGACCTCTGCCTGCTGAGTACCATGGCAATCACACCATTAAACTTCTTTTAAACTTTTATTAAAAGGTACAGAAAAAGAGAGGGAAAGAGTTAAAGTATTTGAACTGTAATTTATTAAATAAGTGTTTCATTTTTATGATCTCCCTTGTTCCCTTACCCTTAAGATGGAGAGAGTTTTTAAGAAGGAACCCCCTGATTTGACGCTCTCGCTAAGAACTGTCCTTTTTGGGGAAAAGAGAACAAGTTAGGTGAAATGGACTGGAGCTGTTGTTGTTGATTAAAGTCCATTCATATTTCCTAAAAGACAAACCAAGACAGACACATGCACAGAGAGTAAAGAGCAGCAAAGGGAGAAAATGCAACTCCGGTGTTGACTCTCATTTGCAACCTCATTGCTGGAAAAAAACACACACATGGCACACAGTCTTATTAGCCATGCCGAAACCTGGCAAACTTGTACCAGCATGGAGCTATTTAGGGCATTGTTTTTATCTGCCTCTTTGGTCACAGGCTCCCAGAAGTGTTCCTAAATATAGTCTGGGCTGGCTGAGCCACTTTTTATTAGACAGACGGCACAGGGAGAGGAATAGGGAAGAGAAGAAATATGGTGGGGAACGAAAAGAACACAAAGGGGGCCAGGGGAACAGTTGACAGCAAGAACCAAAGTCTTCCATCTCAGGTGGTATTCAAGATTTAGCCAAAGCCAGTGGAGGTGGCAGTGTCATCTGGGTCCCTCTCCCTGGCCTGATCTGGTCAGGACATCTCTGAGGATCAGGACTACAAAGGCCCAACGATGGGGTCCAGGAGACAGAGTCAGCCATGATGATAAAGCTTGCATCTTCTGGTTTACCTGGCTCTGAACCCAGTAGTGGTTGGTCAAACAGCTTCTTAATTTCCCCCTCCCCGCCCCCCCACACACAAAAGCTTTTCCTTTAAGGCCCCCAAAAGGGAGTGGTGAGTGGAATTGCCCATCCCCTTGTTACTTTGTCCACCAGTTAGGCCTCATTTCTGATGTGCCAATTTTGTTCATTGATTTCCAGTCCCACATTTTTCTTGTTTACCAGATCTAAACACGGACCTTGATTTATAGCAGTCAGTCCGTTTGCTTGGATTAATTCAGTCTGTGTGTTTCTCTTTTGTACCTTTTCCCACAGAGGTGCTGACTTCCCCAGTTCCCCGGGGATGATCGACCCGCGCTCCACCTCAGGCCCTGCCCCCACTCCACCCTTGCCCCCTCCCCCACCTCTTCCTGCCCCCACTCCTTCTCCCCTCCCCCCCCCCCCCCCCCCGAGTGACTCCTGAATGCTGCTGAACTGCTGATCGCAGCGGGTGGGAGGCACTGGTGGGGAGGGGGAGGAGTTGATCAGCAGGGCTGCCGGTGGGTGCTGAGCACCCACTAGTTTTTTCCATGGGTGCTCCAGCCCCAATTGTTTTCCCATCAACAATTCTTGTTGTAGGTGATTGAGACATTTTATGAACTTTCACTCACATTTCAAAGTTAAGCTCAGAATTAGAGTAAATTTGTAGCCCCAGTTATTACAACGGTTTCCAGGCTCCCTGAAAGGGCTGGGGGAGGAAGGAAGGTAGGAAGGGGATAGGGGGCAGATTAATGAACAAACGGAGGGTAAAGGACAAAGCAGCTCTGATTGTAGGTACTAGGGGTGTCTGTAACCCCCTCCCACGACCCCCCCCCCCATATCGCTGCAGGCAGAGGAATCTCTCGTGATCCTTGCTATAACCCACACATATCACTGGCAGCAGCGTCACATGCTGCTCTCTCTCAGTGGGTCTACAGCTCGGTCTACAGAAGCAACAAAGATTATATCATATCAGCGTGGCCAACTTTTCTAATTTCCTTAAGAGTCACATGAGTTTGGCCATGGCCGGAGCCATAAATCCTCTGGCTTTCCATGGTTTGAACGTTGTGTCCCCTGCCATCCTTGTGCAGCCTCAAAACCTCCCCAGCGAGAGAACAATGTGGTAGAATCTCAGCAAGGCTAAACCTAGACTTTCAGAGGCCTATTACCTCACTGTTGGCTTTCCAGTGAAAGATGGCTTAACCCAGCGTTTTCACATCTAAGAACCTCTCAGCTGTTTATCGCCACACAAGGTAACTCTCTGGCTAATGCACTACAGGGTCTACCCTACGACTGTAAAATTCTGGGCCAAATTCCCTTCAGGTGCAACCCTCAGATGTCATCAATTTATCTTTGGAGTGGTTTCTTGGTTAGACCTTGTAGAACACAAGTGCACATCATCCCAGATACACAAACACTTCTGTGCTCACTTCCATTTAAGTGAAACCTGATCCCTATCTCCAAAGGGCACGGCCGTCAGCATGTAGCTATGTATGGAAAGCACAGTACTTTCATCACACCTGCAGCATCACTGCCAGCCTCCCGCAGCCCAGAAAGCCAAAAACAAGCTTGCTACTTGTACGGGAGAATCAAATGTAGTGAACAAAGAGAGTTTTCCAAGTTGTCTCTAGGCCATTGACACCTTCTAAAAATGGCCCGGCACGCCCACACCCCCGCAGGTTTCACTCAGCGCTTATGTTCCAGCACTCCCAAGGGTTTAGATTATTATTATTTTGGTAATACAGTAGTTTATGCTTCCGCCTTCACTTTCACTGGTGGCCATGTTTAATGTTTTCCCACTCGATTCAGCAGAACCTTCAGTATCTGTGAGACCAAGGGTGTCTACACTGCATCTAGGAGTGAGCCTTATAGCCTGGCTCGGCAGACTGGTATTGGCAGGGCTCGCGTTAGCATGCTAAAAATAGTTGCATAGGTATTGGTAGGAGTTCAGGCTCTGAAGCCCAACTCCTCCCTCGCCCCCATCCCGACTTGAAAGCCTGAGCTCCAGCCCAAGGTGAAACACGGCTATTTTTAGCATGCAACGCCTGCACAGCTGTTTTTAGCATGTGAGTGTGAGCCCCTCCAGCCCAAATCCGTGGGCCCAGGCTGGGAGGCTCACTGCCAGATGCAGTCTAGACATACCCCCAAGTGATCCGTCTGGTTCTCCCGAGAATCTCTTTCCCCCTCTGCTATAAAAGCAAAGTGGAATCCCAGCTCAGTCACCACTTCCAAAATCCCACAATCTCAGAAAGAGGGAAAGCGCTGCAGCAGATACACCAAAACTAGTAGTCGCCTCCCAAGATCTGCCTATACCTGACTTCAAGTAATGTTCCACAAGCCTCTCCTTTTTGGCATCACTGCTGTTTTTTCCTAGGGTAGTGGCAATGCCACTGAACACACAAACTTCAAAGTAAAACAAAAGACACAAACTCCAGTGCCAGAGAAACGTGCCTGCAGGTGAGACAACTAGCTTCACAAATATGCAGACATAAACACTTCCCGCATGCCACTTTGCCAGCAACTGTATTGTTGATTGTACACGTTGTACCTTTCATTCATGTGGGTTGTTAAGACCGTTTAGGAGACGGGAAAGTCCTTTAACAAATTTTTTTTTTTTTTTGCAGGCACAGGCAGGCGTAAATTGGAGATTAGTGGGAGCAAAACTTCCCTTGATCTGCTAAAAGCAGAAGTGAACCTCCCTGCCTCTCCCTGGCTTGGAAAAGCAGAGCTTCTTCACAGCAACTCTTCCTCCTTGACAGGTGCCAGGAGAACTCTCCCTCCTCTGTGCATCTGCTCTAACCAGTGGGCTCAGGGAGGGTTATATATTTTTCACAGCTTCTCCCCTCATCCTGCCAATCCAATCTGTTTGGTGTGGTTTCTGCATCCTCCAAATTTCATGACGTTTTGAAGACCCGCATTTTTCCCCTGTAGTAACTCCTGCAAACTACAATCCCAGTTTGGACTTTTCAGTCATGGACATTTCATGTGGGACTGCCACAGCAGACACAGTTGTTGATGGTAACTTGTGGAGAGAAGACAGGGAAGGACAGAGTCAGAGTCACAGAATCAGGTGAGGACATAGGTAGCCAGGGAAGTTATGCCAGCCACTTTGATCCTACCTCCATAAGTCATACAGGCATTCTTACTAGGTCCTGTATCCACAAATGCTCCCACTCTCTTGTCTTGCCAGGGTGGCAAAGAAAGATGCTGAGGCTTTAGCAGTGACAACCGGAAAGCACTTGGTCTTCCATCTGAGATGAGAATCAGGAAATGGCCACAGAGAGAGAGGTTTTCCATCTCTTTGGGGTGGCTATCACTCACCATGGCATGGCACTGAATAACCAGAAGCTGGTACTGAATGAGGCAGATGGACAGGCCAGCTGCAGGACATCTGATAACTTCCTGCTGCATCATCATTAATAGGTTCTTCCCCTGGCCTTGTTACTGATTCTGCTGCTGTGAGCTCCACTTCCCCATCTTCTCACTACAGGCCAAGGGGACGCAAACAGGCTCAGGTGGAACCAGTCAAAGAGGCGTGGCTTTAAACTGGAGCATTGACCAGCCAGGATAAGCTGAGCAAGTTTGAGAGTGGTGGGTGGGCCGTTGTGGCAGATGACAAGCCGGCCTGCTTCCCACAGTGTGCCCAAGCATCACAGATTCTTGCGACATCTACACTATGAACGTAGCAAACATGCAACCCCCAGCTTCACCATAGCAATATTAAACCTAGCAATGGGGAGCCTCAAGAGGTGCAGAGTTTGAATGCTGAGGCAAAGCACCGAAGCCTGTGGCAGACCCCACCAGGCCTCAGTCTTCCTTTCCTACACAGTCCCTCTCCACACAAGCAGACCCTGCATAAGGTATTTCCAACTTCTCTGTTCTCCCCAAACACCCTTACCTGACATTGTCTTCATACAGGTAAGGACCAGCGGGCTGTTTCCCTGGAGCCGTTAGTGGATGGACTCCTCTCCTCCCACAATGCTCCTCAAGCCCTTGGTGGCTGTCAGGGGTTGTGAAAGCCACCCTGCCTCTCCCTGCACTGCAGCAGAGAAAAGCACAGTGCATCTCCTTGTTGTTGCCTCGGACAGTCTTTTTCCCCGAGTGGCTCAGAGAAAGAACATAATATACAACCACTCCCTTTGAGGGGAAGAGTCCACCTGGCTTCTTTCAACACGCCACAGCACGTGAGGTCAGCACAGCCTGGGAACGATGGCATTGTCAAACCCAAGCATTCAAAACCGTGAGCTGAACTCCCCCAAAAGTTACAATACTGGTTTAAAAAAGTATGAAAATATTTTTAAAATCATATTTTTTTAATTTGGCTTCTGGTTTCTGAGCCTTTAGGCTGGAGTTGCGTCAGATTTACAAGCGTTTCTCACAACTACAAGGGCTAGACAGAAAAAAAAGAAAAGGAAGTTGAGTGTAAGAACTCATGCAGCCTGTGCAGGGCTTGTAATTGAATTAGTATCGCTTACCCCCGATTGGTTGTTGCTCACCAGAGGCTGCCCACACCAGCTATTTAAGAACTCATAGTGTGCCAGTCAGCATCTGCTCAATGCAACAGCTGCTTGGCTCCTTACCCGTTAGGTGCTTTGTTGTGTTCTCAGAATAAACACTGCTTCAACTGAACCTGAGTCTGTTGTGAATGTTATTTTGTTACATGATGCTGAGATTCTCATGCAGTCTCTTAAAGCCCAAGCTGCTGGAATCAAGAAAAATCAACAAAAATATTGTGAGACTTGCAATAAAATTGTGAGAATTGGCAATGCTGGAATTAAAATCTCATAAATTATGGGACAAACCTCAACCAAGCAACCCAGCTCAGAACTTGGAAAAAGGATGTGAAGATTTCATGCAATGTTTTTGGTCACTGTGACAGGGTCTCCTTACCCTGCATTAGCCCAGACAGGGTTAAGCCCATATTATTGACAGCGGAAGTCCCGCCTCCCCGGCAGGACTGGGCATGCTGCAAATGCTCTAGCAGTATAAAGGGAGGAAGCCCAGCTCATTTTGAGCTGGAGGCTGCAGGGGAAGGACCTGTCTGGGAAGTTTCTGTGGCGAGCCAGCCACAGCCCCTGACTACAGCGGGAATCGGAGACTCCCCGGGCCTGCTTGAACCCCGGTGACTGGAGGAGCCACAGGAGGCGACCGGCCCAGCTGACCACGGAGAATCTGAAGTCTCATTGGGGACCCCAATGCAGACACTGGTAGGAAGTGGCCCAGGGAGGGTGATGGAGTGGTACCTCCCACCCAGGAAACCTCAGCGTGTTTTGGTAGAATCCCCCCTGAGTTAGTGGCAAGTTGCTATGCTACTGTTAGGGCCCTGGGTCGGGGCCCAGTGGAGTTGGATGGGCCTGGGCCCCCCTACTGGGGCTGCCACACCCCTTGGTGGGTGCCCCACCCCCATAGACTCTGGCCGCTAGGCCGTGCTGCCCTGCACCTAAGGGCGGCTCTATGGACTCTGGCCGCTAGGCCGCGCTGCCCTGACCCTAGGGGCATAGACTGTTAGTTTTTGCTATTTTGGTGACTATTCTGCAGAATTTCAGCATTAAAAAACATTCTTAGGTTTAATAAAGTTGTTTGTCCTATGCACTCAAAGACAAGTTTAGAGAAAAACACATTTCACTACAAATATTTCACACCCCTCCACTTGGGAAAAACTCCCACTTAAGTCAATGGGGTCTTGAATCCTTAAAAGAAAGATGATGGGGAATACCTAAGAACGTAAGAATGGCCATACTGGGTCAGACCAATGGTCCATGTAGCCCAGTATCCTGTCTTCTGACAGTCACCAATGCCAGATGCTTCAGAGGGAATGAACAGAACAGGTCATCAAATGATCCATCCCCGTCACCCATTCCCGGTTCCTGGCAAATCAGGTCCACAAGAACAGAAAGACAAAGGTGACACTCCAGTTCAAACACATGCAGAGCAGATTTCACTCATTTACTAGGTTCTTATTTACAGAATATTTCCTTAATTTTGTGGTATTATTTTAAACTCGTGATTTACTCTAGGTCAGGTGATATTTCCCATTTTAAGCCATAGACTTTGTCTTCATTAACTCTAAATTGGGAACCATTCTGGTGGTGATTTTGTAACCTCCCTTTTGTTCTAGTGGTTCATCTAGGGTAATATCCTGTGTGACGGTGGTCAGTACCAGGTGCTTCAGAAGGTGCAAGATGCATCAGAGTGGACAATTATGGAAGAACACAGCCATAGGGGACATTTCTTCCTATAGGCAGCCAGTTAATGGTTAGGTTAGTGTCCAAAATTCACCACTCCCATCTTCCTTTCGTTTGTCTGTATTTTCCCTTTTTTAAACTAAAATTTAGTCTGACCTTCTTCCTGTGTACATTGTCTCAAGTTCATCTCTTCCTTTATAGGATCATAGAATCATAGAATATCAGAGTTGGAAGGGACCTCAAGAGGTCATCTAGTCCAACCCCCTGCTCAAAGCAGGACCAATTCCCAGCTAAATCATCCCAGCCAGGGCTTTGTCAAGCCGGGCCTTAAAAACCTCCAAGGAAGGAGACTCCACCACCTCCCTAGGTAACGCATTCCAGTGTCAGTGAGGATGTCAACTTATACTTGAGTTTAATGAGAACTACTTAGTCTGATTCTCAAGGTGAGTTGGCAGCATAACTCTGCTTCTCCATGCAACTTCTTGGATCCCACCATCATGCCAAAAAGATATGATGCTGTAGAGCTTGAAAAACCTACTATCTGCGTATACGCTCCAGCATCTCAAAACCCAGCCTCTTTTCTAAAGAAATCCAATTGGGCAGACAAATATTCTTTCGTTTACTAGTTCAACTCTTAATGCTCTCCTTTCACTAGCTCACAAAGAATAAACATTGTGGTTTTATGCACTGTATATTGCTTGATGTGCTTCAACCAGCACAGGGTGCTTGATTTCAGTCTCCTTTATGCAAAGTTAACAGCTGCTAATTATTCTAATTTATACTGCAGGAGCACCTGTTCTGGGCACTTTCATAAGAGTAGAAGACATAGTCCCCGCTTTGAAGAGTTTAATGCCTCTCCACAATACTACAATTTGCACATTCTTTGTAAATTTCTACAACTGTGGCGCCAAGTGCAGATGAGGTCAGCTGATTTCCGTGTACCACTTCCTTTTCTTCTTTAGTAAAAAACAGACAGCTGTTAACAGTTCACCATAGATTTGTGCTGTAGGAACCAACGTACTCTGTTCCTGTGATCCAATGGGTGCTTCTCTGTATAGAGGCTTCAGGAATGGAGCCCTCCTTCAAACTAAAGATGAAGTTAGCACTGGTTCCATTTTAAAACAATCCAGACGCAGGTAGGGTCGAATATCAAACAGAAGATAGCTGCATTGAGTTAATGCATTTTAGTGGCCATGAACAGTTTTCCTACTTATGGCAGTCCTGTTCCTGTCATAAGTAAAATGGTTTGGCAGAACACCTGGAAATTTCTGTTGCTAAGACCTAGATACTGATCAGAATGGATTGTCCTTGCCTTGGCCAGCTGCCCAGGTGGATCAAAGAAATCCAAAAGGAATCTTCTATACAGATGAATGGAGCGGATTGTTAACTCATACCCCTAACTGCATGAACTAGAAAGAAGGACCTACTTCATTCAGTTGGTCAGCATTCCTCTCCTGTTATTCCTGATCCTTGCTAAGGAAGTGAAGGAGTATAACAGTGTACCCCAATACCATTTATTTGCTGCTAACAGTCCGGAATGATATTACAAATGGGTGATAGTGTACGTGCAAATTAATACAAGCATGCTTTACCAAATATGGACATGTTTTTCTCCACATTTGCATAAAATGTCTGTGCTTTTAAAAACAAAGAAAACAACTAACCAATCAACCTTGAAGTTTTCAATTTGTAATCAGACTAGTCCTTTGGAGAGGCTAGGTTGAGGGTCCCACATTGTTAACAGCAGTGGAGTATACTGTGGCTTATATCTGGATGCCCACTCACACACTATGCAGTTGCATTCCAGCACACTGTTCCCTTAGAGGTGGAAGTTCTACATCAGGGGTCTCAAACTCAGATGACCTCGAGGGCCACATGAGGACTAGTGCATTGGCCCGAGGGCCGCATCACTGACATCCCCCACTTGCTGCCCCTGGCCCCACCACCACTCCACCCCTTCCATGAGGCCCCGCCCCTGCCCCGCCTTGCCCCTTCCCTGCCCCCATTCCAACCCCTTCCCTGAAGTCCTCACCCCAACTCTGCACCCTCCCTGCCCCCAGGGGGGGGCAGGAGGGGTGTGACGGGGGCTCAGGGCAGGGAGTTGAGGTGCAGGATGTGTGCAGAGTACGGCAGGGAATTGGGGTGTGGGATGCGGCAGGGGTTCAGGGCAGGGAGTTGAGGTGCAGGAGATGTGCAGAGTATGGCAGGGAATTGGGGTGTGGGGTGCAGGAGGCTCAGAGCAGAGAGTTGGGGTGCGGGAGGGGTGAGGGGTGCAGCAGGGGGCTGGGGTGCAGGGTGTGGCAGGGGGCTCCGGGCAGGGGTTGGGGTGCAGAAGAGGTGCAGGGTATGGGCTCCGGCTTGGCACCGCTTACCTAGAGCGGATCCGGGGTGGCAGTGCCATGCACCGCGGCCCCGCTCCGCTCTGCTCCGCTCCAGGAAGCGGCCGGAGTCCCGGGGGGGGGGGGGGGAGGGGCAGGGAACAGCACCATGTGCTGCTCCTCCAGGTACCTCCCCCAAAGCTCCCCTTGGCCATGGTTCCCAGTTTCCGGCCAATGGGAGCTGCAAGAGCACGGAGCCCTCTACTCGCCTCCCACCCCCCAGCCCGGGGCTGCAGGGACATACAGTAGTTCAGCCGCTTCAGGGAGTGGTGCAGGGCTCGCGGCGGCACGGGGTAGGTGGGGGAAGGGGAGCCGTGGGGAGCTTGGAGGGCCGCACAAAAGAACCCCACGGGCCGCGTGCGGCCTGCATGTTTGAGACCCCTGTTCTACATCAAGTCCTGCTAGATATGCTCTTGAGTGCAGAGCTTGGTCTTCTACATTTATTTTGATTATGCAACTGCAACTTTCCATAAGTGGGATGGGGTGGATGAATCCTGCACAGTGCCTGGTAAGTAGGGTTACCATCCGTCTGAGTTTCCCCGGACATGTCCGGCTTTTTCAGCTTTAAATGGCCGTCCGGGGGGGATTTCTAATAAAGTAGAAATGTCCGGGATTTCCCCCTTCCCCTCATGCAGAGTGCAGCGTGGCTGATTGGACGGCTGGGCCTGATTGAAAGCCGCTTGCAGCCACTAGGGCCTCTAGCAGCCAGAGTCCCTCCCCCTCCCCCTCCTCCCCTGCAGAGCAGCGCGGCAGTGTTTGGCTGCACGTGGAGCTCGCAGCTCTCCCTCGGCCTCGTGGGGGGGGGGAAAGGCAAGGGACAGGGAACGGGGGGGTTAGATTGGTCGGGGGTTCTGGGGGGGCTGTCAGGAGAAGGGGGTGTAGAGAGCGGTTGGGGCAGGCAAGGGACAGGGAATGGGGGGGTTAGATTGGTCGGGTTCTGGGGGGGCTGTCAGGAGAAGGGGGTGTAGAGAGCGGTTGGGGCAGGCCAGGGACAGGGAACGGGGGGTTAGATGGTTCTGGGGTTCTGGGGGGGGCTGTCAGGAGAAGGGGGTGTAGAGAGCGGTTGGGGCAGGCAAGGGACAGGGAATGGGGGGGTTAGATTGGTCAGGGGTTCTGGGGGGGCTGTCAGGAGAAGGGGGTGTAGAGAGTGGTTGGGGCAGTCAGGGGACAGGGAGCAGGGAGACTTAGATAGGGGGTGGGGTCCTGGGGGCAGTTAGGGTGGGGAGTGTCTCAGGAGAGGGCAGTCAGGGGACAGGTACGGGGTAGGGGGATTCTGAGAGGGTCGGGAAGTGGGAGGGGGCAGGGCTAGGGCGGCACCCCGTGTTCTCTTTTTTGATTGATGAAATATGGTAACCCTACTGGTAAGATAGAAGTTATAGAGCCTTGTCCCAGGCAACCACAGGCCCCACAGTCAGTAATTTGGCTGCTCAGCGTCCCTTCCAGAAAATTGCTGACGGCTTCCCATGGCTGATTCCCCTAAGAGGAGAGGAAGGAAGCCAGCACGGAGAGAGTGTGCGAGGAGCTTGCAAAAGCTAAATGGGTGGCTCCCTTAATTCATTTCTCCTGCACAGATGATTGTTAGAAGGGGGACAACTTATTTCCTTTGAACCTCGGCCAACATTAGCCTTGCATTCACATTTTGACTCTTACCCCAGGATGCCTTTGTTTTGCACTATAAATGAGGCTAGTTCCTTCCCAGTGCAACCAGCCAATCACAACACATTAAAAGGAAAGGAGTCCAGATCATCAGCTGGTGTAAATCATCATGGCTCCATTGACTGCTAACAGAGCTACATTGATTTACACCTGCTGGAGATGTGGCCCAAGTTGTAGTTCATAATCACTTTTTTTTAGAGAAACCAGCCCTAGAGATACTTTGGTGGCAAGGGAGGTGTGTGCGTGTGTGTG